>NC_044498.1:35543535-35623535 GCF_902362185.1 Chanos chanos | reverse complement strand
GTGTGTGTGTGTGTGTGATAGAGGGAAAGAGAGAAAGAGTGAAAACTGAACCATAGAACACTCAGCTATTCCCAGATCCATAATACATGGCTGTCTGAATTTGACCTTCCCAACAGAAAACCAAAACACGCCTGATTAAACTCCATCCCCGTCAGACGGTCTGTCCCATCACACTCTTTACCACTGACAGATCCGCCTTCACACCTCATAGGGGTTTCCGGCTGTAAACCTCACTGTCAGAAAATTATGTCCCTGCACTCCTTCCCTGCCGAAACCCGACACAGAATAACCGTCATTTCCCAAGGGCAAGGCACATGTTGTGACTTAGAAACTGGTTGGTAAATGAAGGCAAACTGTAAGAGAAGTCATATGAATTTATTGCATGTGAAAAATATAAGGCAAGGCAACACATTTCTTGCATGATAGTCAGAAGAGATTTGCACTAAGAGGGGTTTGGATTATGTTTCCAAGCAACCGAGACTTTGAGGGGAACATACTTAACAGTGTGTCCTTTTAATTCCTAAACAAAACAGGGTTGTCTTTGCCACAGAAACAAGTCCCCCATTACCAGTTATAAACTGGGTACACCTCTGTAATGCTGTAAAAAGTAGCCAAGGGTAATTGTGTGTGTGTGTGTGTGTGTGTGTGTGTGTGTGATTTTGTGTGAGTTTTTTGAGAGACTGTCAATGTCATTTTAATGACCCTTTTTTCCCCTCTTGTTAAAAAAAATTCTTTACATACGTTGCCAAGCAAGATGTTTCTTCTGGCCTGAATTCAAACCACACAACATGCACACAGGGCTAATAATACAAAAAAGAAAAAAAAAAAGATTTTGAGAATATAGAGGAAAATCATAGAGGATGATATCTCAATCTTCAAACAATTCTCAAATACTAACTGAAACCTCACGCATAAAACATTTTCTATATTTTTCTTCACAGTGCCCCTTCTTGGTTTTTATCCCTTATTAAACAGAGCATGGGCCCGGGCAGCGTTTAAACACGGCCGTCAAGAGTGCTAGCCTGATACAGGCCCACTCATCTTCAGTTAATCGACAGATTGTGAACAGTGACATCTAATCAAGAAAAAGAGGCCATTTGGTATCTGGGGAACGGTAGCCGAGCTAAAAATATCCACCGTGTGGACGGAGCGCTTTGATTGAGGAGGAAGAAACAGCTGGACGTGCAGTGCAGAGTCCACAGGGGGGCTACACACTGCTCTCTGATTGGTTTAATCAAACGCTCCCCTGGTTCGTTTTGGGAACAGTTTTCCTCGGCGCTGATGAAAATTTAAAAGGAAAAAAAAAAAACTGAGTGATGAAGACTGTCCTCCTTCAGCGAGAAGGGGACATTACGTAACCGTCCAAGAGGGTCGCTCGTTACTGGACTAATTAGGAGGAGGACCACAGAGGCTCAGAGACCAGGAGGAATTAACCTCCATATCTGTTCGCTTCTGCTGAGAGTCTCTCACAGGAGCAGTCGGGAAACCTCCAGACGCAGTCAGACCGAGGTCAAGAGAGGTCACACGAGAAGAAGGAAAAGATTAGCTGACTATTCTTCTGGCCAGACACGCCCACACACTTCTTACCTGTCCATACACCACACACAGACAGACAGAAACACACACATGCACGCACGCACACACACACACACACAGACAAGAAGGCATGCCATATATATATATATATACAGTCTGTCACAATACACAAACACACATGCTACACACCCACAAACATGCAAAAACACACACCACTCCAAGAGACACAGCACACAGACACACACGCCTCAGATCTGTTATTAGTTGTGGAAATGATGGATGATCACGCACTCGCACTAATGACAGGTGTGCTCTTGAGAAAAGCAGCATGGAAAGATAAACACGCACAGACGCACTCACTTCTCACTCATACATACACCCAAACACACCTGCACGCGCGCACACGCGCGCACACACGCGCGCACACACACACACACACACACACACACACACACACACACAGACACGCGCACCCAAATATGTGTCATAGTCTTCACAACAACGAGAGGGAAAAACCATCTCATCACCTGGAGACTGTTTTTCAAAAAGGAGTCTGTTTTCGTAGCATTAATATGATGACATGCTGTGAAAGGTGAAATTCCCGACTTTCTCTGACACAAACGACAAGGCTGAAAAATGCAGCTTCCTCGTCTTTATCTGACAAAGCACACGGGATCGCTCCATCAAGGAAACGAACGCTCTTACGCTTACGTCAGAGAGTGTGAGAAATGCACAGAGGCCAGCCCCGGCTTTAAAGCACAGCTCAGGTCGAACCTTCATGAGTGCCCTTTTTTTTTTCTTTTTTTTTTTTAGCAGGGGAACAGGAATTGGCGTGCCTGCGTGTGCACGGGCATGTGCAAAACCCACATTACTTTACCACACCAGAGGTGACAGAACACCGGCCTACTGCAGAATGTGACACTGTGTGAAAAATCAGACAGAGAGAGGGAGAGAGAGAGAGGGAGAGAGAGAGAGAGAGAGAGAGAGAGAGAGAGAGTATGCAAGTGACAGCGAAAAAAAAAAAAGAAAGAACGAGGAAACTGAGCGAGCGATTAAGAGGTGGAAAATGAGAAGTAAAGCCCAATTGAAGAAATATGAAAGAGAATGACTCACATTCTAAAAATGAAGGAAGTGATAGAAAGATTGGACTCTGTCGGTCTGGGTACCTTGTCTCCAGAGAGTTCTGTCATCAAATTTGCATTTTGCCTCTTCCTTTTGACTACGGATGGTGAGGTGGCTTTTGCATGGTTGTGGCAGGTTTTTTGCCAGGGTGGGGTTCGGGAACGGCTCAGACTCTGAGCTCATGAATGAATGAATGTAATATCGAAACAGGAGGACAGCGTGTTCCACTCTACTGGGAAGATCTCACACTTTTTGAATTGCCCTCTGTTCCTCTTTACGCATTCAGTCACACTCTCCACATTCAAACTACCCATCACTGTCCCCGCTTTCAAACACTCAGCCAGAAGAGACAGAGAGAGAGAGAGGGAGAGGGAGGGAGGGAGAGAGAGAAAGAAAGAGAGAGAGAGAGAGAGAGAGAGAGATTATCTTAGAACGTCAGGGGAAAGTTTAGGGGGGAAGTTTGTGAAAACTAAGGGGTTCATAACAACATGAAGATCAAAGTGGGCCATGTCCTTCTTTGCTTATTTCTCTTCTTCTCTCTCTCTATTCATCCACTCCTCCAGCAAATTCTCATGCATCAGTTTTCCCCAGTCTTCCTGCCTCTGAGAAGTCTTTCTGAAGAGGTTTTGTTTTGGGGTTTTTTTACTGAAAACCCATCCTTTTTTTAATCTCTCCATACTGCTTGGCCTCCATGCTGCTTTCAGTGATAAGGACAAATGTAACAAAGTTCTGTGAAACAAAGCCTAAAATTGACATCACTCACTACTACGTCATGAACCTCACCTGAAAACTGCCCTATCGTGACCTCTATCTGCTATCTCCAAAAGTGAGCACGTAGCGTCTCTGTTCCATAAAATTTACCATGATTGTGCATTTCTGCTCTGTGTAGGTCTTTGGTTTTGCTAGGCTAACCAGCATCACAATAACAACACGAGACTGTCCCTTATAAAAAGAAACAACCAAGTGACTGAGAGTAAAAACTAGACCACAGAAAGGGGGGGGGGGGGGGCTAGCCCAAACATCAAACCTCAACCCAAACAACCTGAGTCAATGAAGAGAGAAAGGGGTGTTCACAGATGCTGAGACCTGGGCACTCTTCATGTGAGTGGAGCTGAGAAGGGCAAGAGAGTAGTTTTAATCCCAGTGTTTATGTCACTTGTCCCGGGGACCGCTTTTCCCTCAGATGGAAGTAGAGGCAGGAGGCAGGCCGCTGTAGCGGACCCGCTGACAAGTGACATGTAGGAAAAAGGCTTCGTTTGACACTAACAAACGTCTCTAGGCTTTTAAGGACACTACTCCGGTTCAGAAGAGTGCACAGGCGAGTACTGACACGAATTTACAGTTATACACATATAAATACTGAAACTTCAGTTTTAAATTACACGCTAAGGCACACAGGGAATTAAAATATAGACAGAGACCAAGAGTGTACACCCAGAGGGTTACACACACACACACACACACACACACACACACCCTAAAAAACAGTTTTAAACAGATGTCACTAATTAAAGGAAGTTTTAATTTAACACAGTGGATAAGAGAAGGAAAGCAGGAAATTTGACAAAAGGAATTCATACAACAGCTGGGCGAAAAAAAAAAAAAACCTTCTCTTTAAGTGCAAAACCAGACTTAAAACACGGTTTGGCAGGAGAGGGAAAAAAAGAGAGAGACAAGCTTTCAGATCACCAATCAGAACTTAGAAGAGTCAGTATGTTAGGATGCAGGCTACAAAAAACAAATATGAACGAGCATGTTGTCTTAAATTATGACAATAGTTTGGGAGCCAAAATGTTTCGGTACTGAAGTGAACATTTCGAATCAAAATCACAATTTTTTACAACCTTTGGAGTAAAGACAAAACTACTTCACACCTAAAGACTCCGGTGACATAAATGACAGCTATAGGATCAGAACTAGAGTGTTCTGATTGTATCATAAAATCGTGGTCAAAAAAAGAAACAGGCATAAAACATTTTTCCAGCTAGTTTTACTGTGGAAAATCAACTGTCTGCTAACATACTGCACAGATATCTCCAACTTTGGACATATTTGCTTCCCCTCGACGTAAAAAGGTTACTAACGAGGCCCAGGAGAATTCCGACTTGACTCCAAAAAGTCACGTCAGGCAGAAAATGGAAGCCTTTGACCCCAAACAGAGTTTTCTCAGTCAGCGGCTTACTCCTTGGCTTATTATGATCGACAGTAAAAATTATTTTCAGCAAAAGTAAAGATAGCTCTTGCCGTCTGATAGCTATGCTTGGCTTCCAGTGACTCATCTGATCAGCCCCTCATACAGCAGGTGCTTTATTCACACTTCCTCAGAGAAAACACATTAAAAATAGAGTCCAGCTCTTATAGAAAATGGCTAAATATGTTACCTGAAAAATTCTTACAGAAAATTCCTATTGATCAGACTTTTTGGTCTTTTTTTTGGGGGGGGGGGGGGGGGGGGGGGGGGGGGGGGATGAGAAGAGTTACATTTGGGTGATATTTACAGCTATGAAAAAATGAATTTTATATGACAGAGCCAGGCTGTGCTGTGGGCAGATGCCTGGTGTCCATTAATAGAGCTTGTCCTAAATAATCAATCAAGTATCTCCCCTGGTGTGTGATATGAATCCAAGTAGCTATTTAAAACACCCGTGAAACATATTGATTTGACCTCCAATGACCTTACAATGAGGTCACTCTATTCATAGGGCATTGTTTAAGGAATGTGAAAGCTTCAGTCACCAAATCCACAGACACTCTCCCACATCTGACCTCTGACCACACCGGGTTAACCTCAAACAGCCCCCGCTTTCATCATAGGTACCTCACCACTGTATTGTGAAGGGGCTACTTCAACCTGTCAATCACAGAGATGAAGACTGTTGCCACAGTTCTAGAACACTGCTAGAATCTTGAGGTAATTCTAGAATAGCCCCATGAAGGATCTGGAGGACAAACTGATTTTAGAAAACAAGGCCAGTTCTCTCGGTCTTTACATTATTCATGAATCTGGAAGAAAGGTATCTAGCTCAACACAGATTTACATTAACTTACTGTCCTGCTTTTTACAAACACTGCAAAATGAAATCTTTCAACAGGATTCAGAGTGTTGAGCTTGTACTCATCTTTAAGGTAGAGTGCGTTTGTGTGTGTGTGTGTGTGTGTGTGTGGGGGGGGGGGGGTGTTACAGAGCAAAGACAGGGTAAAAACCAGCTGTGTCTGTCCCATAATGTACTGCTGTTGAGTGCAGGTTGACAGGCTGACAGGCAATTAAACTGCATTATCACAAGTATCTCTTCTCAAAGTTCCTGAATTGCGTGCATGTGTGTGTGTGTTTGTGTGTGCAGAGGGTCCATCTCACAGTCTTAATCCTGTTGCATTAAACATGAGGGTTATTCCTGTCCTTACTCCACATGCGGCCTCCACAAGGAGACACAGAGGTCTCGCACGTCTCATTCTCTGTTCCAGTTTGAGACAATGCGAGCATCAACCCTCCCTCTCAGGAGCAGAGAGTAAACAGGAAATGGTTACGACAGGCGAGAGATGTTGTGCACAGAAAGAAGAATAGGTTCACGTTTCCTTTAGGTTATGATACGACCCAGTGCCTCAGAATATCCTCAGACAAATGCCCCAATGCATTCTGGTTCTAGATTTTTCCTGGTCCTAGAGTTTTTTTGTGGTCTTTCTTTTCGCATGCGATGTCTTTTTCTCTCTTTTCACATTCCATTTATTCATATTCTCTCTGTCTCTCCACTCCTCTCTTTCTTTCCTCTGCCATTCCTACACCATCTTCCTCTCGTTCTTCACGTCTGTTCTTATCTGCTGTCCTTCTCCTGCAAACGGCATCCTGTTTGCACTGGAGCAGAACAAACATTGTCTTTGTGTGACACGGAAGACATTTCACAGACTATCACATTTTCTGCGTGGGGCAGATATCTCTGTAATTGGGCTTTTCCTGTTAGAGAGAGGGAGAAAGAAAGAAAGAAAGAAAGAAAGAAAGAAAACGCATAAGAGAGAGTGTGTGTGTGTGTGTAAGTGTGTGTGAGACTGTGAGTGAGGGAGAGGATGAGAGAAGACACAGTTTACAGTGGTAAAGCAGTAAGCAGTAAGGTACAGTAGTAAGCCCCAGCTGCAGAGACAGCAGTTTGGGCTTCTTCTATTCATTCATCTGAGGAATCACCTCAGGATCTTCAGAACTTTTACTCTGATTCTGAGGCTCCCTCTAGACCTCAAGAGTATAATCTATATTAAAATGTCCACTTAATCTTAACACGAGATTCTCTTTTAGCTAGCCTCTCCAATCCAGGTAGCCTGGATTACCAGAGATATTACAGCCATACAGACAATACGAACCCTGAACCTTTGTAAAGACCCTGAACTCTTCATGACTTTTCATTAAAAAAAAAAAAAAAGACCTCACAAGAGGGTGATAAAACACACACACACACACACACACACACACACAAAAAAAAAAGCAAAGTCAAGACTGTGGTCAAATCTCAGAGTGACCATGATACTATAATATTGCATTTTAATATCAGGGGGCATGTTATGGTTTTGGCCAGGGTGGTTGTGGCCTTTGGAATCCAGTATGCTGTGGGCAGAGGGATGGTGCTCATTTCCCATGACTTGACCCTATCAAAACACTCCATTTTTACTCCTATCTTTCTCCTCCTTCTCCCTCGACTTAACCCCCGCCATCCCCCACCCCAGCCTCTCTGCTCCCCACCCCAGCCTATTTCAAGTCATTTTCTATATTTAAGATACCTTTAAACTCTGTCTGTTACTGAGGGACTTAAAGCCAGCCTAAAGCCGGACTGCCGGGCGGTGAGACGCTGGGGCATGTCCAAAGATAAGATCATATGTATGCAAAGCCCTCACCACATGAATTTATAGGTTATGGTCACATGCCACGCCACATTTTGTGATCCTACAAACCATTCTTCACCGCTGATCTCTCTGGGTAGCTCTGTGGCGTGCTGCAGGGAGTGGCCGACAGCATCGCCATCATGCAACGGGGCCTGGATTGCCAAAGAGTGTTGTTCATCCAAAATCTCCTCAATTACACAAACACAGCCAGACATACCCACCATGCTGAACGCCTGCGTTCATTCCTCTTATGCTGTTATAATCCCCTCACCCACAGAACACTACCTGCCACAGGTACACAGCAACAATTTAATAAGAAAGAAAAACAAATTTGCATACACACACGTGCGTACGCACACACACACACGCACACACACTGGGTGTAGGGTACACAAAAGATTGTGAGAGGGAGACATAAACAGGAACTGAAAGACAAAGTGCTGTCTAATCTCAGGATGCCAGATGTGTACTTACACACACCCAGCCCCTCACATGAACAGAGTTCACAAGTCATTAAGACAGCTACGCTCCTCTCCACTTTAAATAATGCAATTCACACGCAAATATTGAGGGGGAATTGAGAAAGATAAGTCATCAACATCTTTTCACTTTCCTTCATATAAACCAGAGCCCTAAATTAAAAGAGAATTAAAAATCCCTATATTTCAACGAAGGTATTACATGAAACACGTGAGTGGTGGTGATGAGACCACAGTCTAAAGTCCTGACCGGTCACTTAAAACCTTCTGATGTGAGCAAAGAGTGAAGAGATCAAATCAAAGTATCTCAAAGGACATAAAATCATGCTTTATGATCGTTCGGAAAAACCAACGCCCAGCTGCGGCTAATGCAAATTTTTCTTTCTTTTTTTTTTTTTTTATGGGGGCTGTTCACATACAATAATCAAATAAAGATTATTGAGATACTTTTAGTAGATACAGTAAGTGAGTTTCTATTACTGGGAGTGTCAAGATGTACTTGAATTAATACCAGTCTGACTGCACTGGGGACGGATGGTTCGCTATCCTCTGAGAGGGACACCTTTATTTTATTTAAGGAGTGCTTCACTGTACATTAAATAGAATGATGTTGCGCAATACACATGACAATCCAATGCTTTACCTCTATCTTAACACTGAACAGAAGAACATTGGATAGCTATAGCAAAACTAGGGAACAAATTGCCACACAGAAGCAAGATAAAGACACACAGAAGTGCATATTTTGTATGACATCGTTCAACTACAGCGATCTCAGCTTACTAATCGGTGCCAAGTGTCGCAAAACCACAATAACTCTAAGAATCAGTTACAGTGGCTGAGATGCAGACACTCATAGCTGTGAAAGTACTCCGGTTGTTCAGGGATGGTAGCTAGACCAGTTAAGTAAGTTCAGCTGCACTTTAGCTAACAGCATTAATATCTATTTCCTCATTTTACAACCTGGTTCATACTGACTGGATTACGCTTTCCAGGAGGCTTTGCTGCCTTTGGGCCACCCCAAATGTCTACTCAAGGGTCCTTCTACAGCTCCTCCATTCTGCACTCAGAGCTCCATCAGATAAAACACCCTCACTTCCTCCTACTGTCACCCGGTGTGTGTGTGTGTGTGTGTGTGTGTGTGTGTGTGTGTGTGTGTGTGTGTGTGTGTGCATGTGTGTGTGTGTGTGAGTGAGTGTGTGTGTGTGTGTGTGTGTGTGTGTGTTATATCAAGGCCCAGCAATGCTAAAATAGCCTCGAGTCCCCCTCCCCCACAAATAATAGCCAGAGTGAAGTCATGAACAAACAGTCCTGCTTCTAAAACAAACATTTCCTGCAGATACAGACATTTTAAAAGTAAGTGAGATGAGGCAAGATCAGCCAGGAGCAACGTCAGAACAAATGTTACATCAGCATCAGACCGCAACTTCACTGCCTATTATTATTACAAACTGCATTTCTGCTACCAAAGCTCCACTGCAATTCTTAGGAGCATCATAGCTAAAGGACAGAACATTTCAAGTGTCTCAAAGCACTTAACAGCGTGCTGACAATTGATAGTGTCCATTAAGTTCAATCAAACAGAAAATTGTATCCGTTATGATATTAGACTCCATCGCTTCCTCTCTGACCTCACTGGCCTTTCCTTCATTGTGCTCTATTAGAGAGTTGCCGGATGGTTCTCCGCAAAGGTTGCCTCAGCCGTCCTTGAACAGGTGGCAGAAGCCTTGTAAAAATGTTGGCAATGTCTCCATGAGTCTCAGTGTTTATATTCAGACTAAGAAAAAACACATCCTTCATTGGTCTGGCCTCAAGAACTGGTCTGATGTTGCACAGGCACGCATGATGAGTTCTCAGAACTGCGAAAAAGAAATACACAGAGCTCTTCAATAAACCGTCCCGTTAACACTGACATCCTCCGGTTTTTGTTTATAGTGATATCACGTGGCGCAATATATGGAAAAATCACCTTGGACTTATAAGTCACAATCAGTCATACCAAGCAACTCAATAGGTACAGGATAATGTATAGTCCACCGGTCATTATTGAAAAATAAATCCCGACAGGACGAACAGGACTGAAGGGATTTATTTTTCCATAATTACCGGCGGACTATACATTATCCCACTTATTATATGGTTACCTGCCAAAATGATAAAAAAAAAACTGCACACAATATTTCATTAATGATTTTATTGCCGTTTCATGGCTTCCGCTGAGAAAAATAGTCCTTCTAGTAAATAGAACACTAAAGTTGCAGGTGTAGCGTAGCAACGTGTTAGTCTACCATTAGGATAAGCAAATGGACTACTTGCGGAATTATATAAAAGATGTGAATCAGAAGCACAAAACCTGTTGCCAATGGCAGCGAACATTACTTTTTTTCAGCGGTCATGATCAAGAAATATCGGACCTGCGAATGTTGGGATGGCCCATTCAGTTCAATGGAACTTTCTGCAGCATTCTGAGGAACCGGATAATAAAAGTAGTTTAATATACACCTGCACTGATTCAAATCACATTCAAAGCAAACTTTGAACTTTCCCAGCAATAAAAAACGTATGTTTATTAATACCTAGCAAATTAACAACTAAGTCAAAAGAAACACTGCCACCTTCTCCGCTGTCATATCTCTGTGGTGACGATGACAGTAAAAACATACGGCAGTCTAAAACTTCTTGATAACTCTCAGACTCAAATTCTCCCGAGCTTTGATAAGCCATCTGTAAGCTGGTTTGATGCTTCAGCATGGACTGACAAGGAATGCCCAGTTCCACCAGTCTGGCCTCCAGATTCTCGTCTTACAGAGGGGACTCTGGAGGTGCTCTGCTTGAGAAGTGTCCATTAGCAGATGGTGCGGGCAGCACTTCAGAGAAACACGAGGTGGAATGGCACGAGGTGGGGGGAGTTGACCCTGAAAGCATAACACCTACCAGAGAACGCATTTGATGTATTTCGATTAAGTCACCACGGCAGGAGGCATCAAAGCTTCCACTGATTTCAGTGGGGTTGAACATTCTATTGTCTCTAAGGAAATGTTCCATTCCTTCCTTTATGACATCACTGTCCTCTCCTACATTACATCCTGCTAGATTTGGCAATGGAAAGTGGACACGAGTGCCAATGTTCAATAATTTGTGTCTTGTTAATTTTTTTTTCTTTTTTAATATCTCTCAATTTGGAATTATCAGAAAGCAATTCGGGAGGGTGAAGACTGGTGCACTTCAAGTTCATGAATCTACAAACAGGAGCATTTGGCATGTGGAGGTCCATGCTATTTGACAGCATTACCCTGCAACTATACAAATACTCTGTCTCATTCATGAAACAAGCAGCATTAAGTTCAAAGAAATGTGGGGTTTGCCTTCGTTTGAAACACGCTGCCTGATCCACCTCGCTCCAAGGCTCTGTTTCAACACAGAAACACTTGTTACAGCTGGGACAGGGCTGTGAATAATCATATTCATCGTTATGAGAGATATTAACACTTGTCTGTGAAACAGTTTTCACTCTCTCACACAAACAAATATCTGAGCAGGCAGCTTGGGAAACACACTGGCAGAAAACAGAGAGAGAATGCTTCCTCACAGGTTTTCCTTAAGCACTTAGCTTAAATTAGCTGAACGCTAAACAACTGCTTCTGCAGCTGACAAGAAACTGTCCACCGTATTCATACAGCCACGCCACACTATTATACGTACTCAAACAGGCCAGAAATAGATGTAAACCCAAAAAGACCTGTCTAACCGACCCTTATAGATTCAAGTAAACTATGAGGATTAAAAAAAAGAGTTAAGGAAATGACTGTTGCTATTCAAGATTTGCCAACTAGCCGTGACCCCAATCTATCCAGGAACTGCGTGTCCATTTTTTCATACCCTTCTTTTAATAGGAATCACATTCCTAACGCCAATTAGTCACTGTGACAGAGTTAAAACAAGTGGTTCTGGTCACAAGGTCACAGGGTTATTATGAAATGAAAGGATGTCTTGAGCGGAGATCCACTGGCATGGGTTATATATAACAATGAAGAGGGGCAGACTGTGTGACTCGTGTATTGTTTCAGGAGCTCCAGAATGGAAAAAGCAAAGACTGAGGTAAACAGAATTTCTGTGGAAAGAGGTCATCACCAGCGATAACCCCCCAACTGGAAAGCTGGCCCTCACTACAGATTAAGCAAGGACATGAAGAGATACAGAGAGTGTGAGAAAGAGGGAGAAAGAGAGAAAGAGAGAGAGAGAGCGAGAGAGAGAGAACCAAAACACTGCCATAACTGGGAGTCATGGGAATTGGCAGGCATGCACGCGACAACCTCCTCACTTCACACAAAAAAAGGAGAGGATAGACATGCAGTCGATCAAAGTTCAATTGAAGTTCAATTCCATTAAGAAAATGAGCTAAAATTCTCGTGTTAATGCAAATGAGCTACTATTCGGCACTGACATGTTTAGCTCTCAGAACGAGTTTCAATTCATTCCCCAATTTTGCCAGGATTTAAAAAAAGAAAAGTAGACCGAGAGATCACACCACACCACCCACTGTGTGATGTCAACCACTTCCTCCCCTAAACACAGGGATACACATCCATCACTGCATGGAGGAGAATAGCTGAAAATAACTCATTCAAGATTTAAAGGGTAGAGACCACAAAACCACTTTTACTCAAACATATAAAACGAAACACAACCAAACAAAATCAAACAACGTTAGGCACAGTGTCATAAGACTACTTCCACAAAGACACCACAAAGACAGTGCATTTGTGTTGAGTGAATCCAGAAGGGTTGTGAGTTGCGAGAGACACTGCTGGATGGCTCTTTGAGGAAGAGGACCAGGAGGAAGATGAAAAGAATGCTGCAGTCACTGATACTGGATAGAGCCACACTAACAGTAATTCTAGGCTAAAATTTTTCTTCTCTCTCTGTCTGCAGCTGCATGTCTATTTCAGTCTCAGTCTCTCCTGTAAAAAGCCACTGAGAGCCAACGCAACAACTTGGATACAGCAAATCAACTGGCACCCTGCTTTGACTCCCACACAAAGAGCTCCAAGTTTACTAGCTAAACACCCAAAAAATACACAGACCTGAGAGGGAGAGAGAGAGAGGGAGAGAAAGAGATAACATCTTTGGAGAATGGTCTAGAAAGACAAAGAAAAATAGAGATTAAGTGTGTGTATGTGTATAAGAGAGACATGATGACAGATCACAGACCTAACTACTAGCTACCATTTTCTAGTGTCTGATGATGAAGTACCAGAAGTGTGTGTGTGTGTGTGTGTGTGTGTGTGTGTGTGTGTGTGTTGGTGTCTGTATCATAGCACCAGTCACATTAGTCTTGGGGGGGTGGGGGGGCTAATGTATTGCCATATACTACGGAGCACATTTGCCATAAATGGGCACCAACTTGTGCCAAACACAAAAATACTGACACTGCTCCAAGACACTTCTGTTATGGATCAAAAAATAGTTCCCATGGGTGAAAGAAGCCAGGCCTGGCCAGGACACACACACACACACATAAGGTCAAAAACAGCATTCATTTGTGAGATTTGCAACTTGTTAACTTAAGGTTAAAAAAACATCATCAAATATTTCGCCACTGTGCTTCAGTCCAGGTGCTATTATCACAGACTGAAGTTTCAATTCCAGTCAGGAAGTGTCCAAAAAAAAAAAAACTCTCTAAATGGGAAAGAAGGAAAAGAGGACTCTGTCACTTCTTAATGACTTGGCCAGACATCGACACTTTTTTTTTCCATTTCACTTCTTATCGAGAAAAAAAGAAAGAAGCGATTCAAGCCCGGTCTGCTTTGTTAAAATTGGCGGAGAAATCTCCACAAAAGTGGGAAAACCCTGATTAATGACATGTTCACACATAGTACGGGGAGGTATTTACCTGACAAAAAACACTATAGTCAAACCTGAAGTTTAAACAAACACAGATCCCATAGGGCTTTGTGGGGGGGGGGGGGGGGGGTGAGAGCAAATATGACAGAAAGAGCAAATAACGGTGAGAGAGGAAAGAGGTGAAGTGAGAAAGACAGGGAGGGAGGGAGAGAGAGAGAGAGAGAGAGAGAGAGGGAGAGAGAGAGAAAGACAGGACATCAGATCTCTAAAGACACATAAACCAGGCCACAGCTTTACAGGACTGGAAATAGGACGCACTATACTCAAGGGTCCATTCCCCGGGACACACAGTGGTCCCAGTACGGGGATGGGGTGATGCTCTTTCTTTCTCTCTCCCCTTCATCACTACAGTGTAAATATGGGTAGAGAAACAGATGGGCTATTTTAAGGGGCCCATTAAGTCAACTGAAGAATGAGGCATGCATCCAAACTCTTTCATCCTCATGGTTTTTAAACAAGAAATTGACTTCAATCAAACGCATTCTACCGCCGTTTCATGATGAGCGGTTTTTCTTCCCAAAGAGCGTACGCACCACACCTGATTCTACTTTTAGGAACCTCGTCACAATGTTGATGAGCTGCAGTGAGTTTGTTAGCTGAGACGTAAGCAACACTCACTATCTAAGCCGCTTAGCCTAATTAGGGTCGCGGGGGTGCTGTTTCACGGGGAAACACCCTGGCTCCGATGGACAGGTAACCAGTCCATCACACACAAACAAACACACTCACACACACATTCATACCTAGGGGTAATTTAGTGTCTCCGATTCGCCTAACCTGCATGTCTTTGGACTGTGGGAGGACAGACACGGGGAGAACATGCAAACTCCACACAGAAAGGACCCTGGCCACCCGGCCAGGAATCCAACCCGAGACCTTATTGCTGTGAGGCCACAGCGCTACCCACTGTGCCACTGTACCGCCGACATGAGCAGCAACAACAACAACAACAACAACAACAAAAAACCCTACATGCACTTCCTAACCTTCAGTTTTGGACCGTTCGGATATCTACAAGGTTATTTTTAGGTGTATGCCATCCAAACAAGAAATCAGAATCGCAAGACTTTAAATGAAGCTTAACAAAATCTGAGATGCCAGCGTATCACAAAAACAAACAATCCATTCTTTTCCAATAAAGAAGCCTTACATAACGGCTTGTTCATTCAACACAAACGTAAGAAATGCGTGATAAATTACTCTTCCTTAAGCGTCTTGGTGACCCCTTTTATAAATGAAGACAAACATTTAAAGAGAGCAGCCTCAAATGACATCTTGCCTTGACAACAAACTAATGAGCTATGGTGTTTAATCATTCTCCAATAAACATCATCTGAATTTAATGACAAACATAATATCTCGGGTCTTTTGTACTTGCCGAAAAATGGATAGTTCTGGCATGCTGTGCACTGTATAGCTCTCTAGACAGTTCTGAATCATTGAAGATTTTGCTGTTTTATTTTTCAGAGATGAAAAGACAGAGTCTTGAAGTCACGCTGTGTGGAGACATGCAAAGTCCCTGAGGTCCAAAAAATGTCCACACTGTGGGCGTGGGAGGGCTTTCTAATGGCCAACCATCATCTGTCCTGAAGATATGTTTGGGACAAGACATTTTCTACTGCTATCACTATCGAGATCGCTACCTTCCTCTCTCGCTCTTTTTCTTTCTCCCTCTCTCTCTCTGATGTGTCAAGACGAAGGCATCAGTAAAATGAAGCTCTACCTTCAGCTCTATGGCAGTTACTGCTGATACCATTTCTCAGTGCTGAATATTCAGTAGAAGTTCCAGAAGTCTGGTGGTTTAGCTGAGCTGATTCAGCACACTAACAGATAACTAACTCCCCATACACTGGAGATGAGGGCTGTACAGGACGTGGGTATGTATGCTAGATGTTTGGGAGTAAGAGACAGCAAGCAAAGATGGACGTGATGCCTGTTTGAGCTGTCAGCCTGATGTACAGTCTACTCTATTATGAGCATAAACTGACTAGAAATATTTCCCACTTACATATATACTAAGCAACAAGCTCTGAATTACCACTATTTCAGGCTCCATTCTGTGGAGTTGTAAGACACATTCTCTCAAAAGGCAGAACGAACGTGGAACCCCTGTGCACCTCTCTGTGATACACACATAAACACATAAACTGTTCCTCACTGTTTCTCAGCCATTCACATAAAAACAAATATATCAACCAGCATCCATGACAACCCCCTAATCACTCCCACGCTCTGCCTGTGCAGTCTTCAGATCAGAGCCGCCCAGCCCTACTGGGCACGTTCTCATTTAGGGCCATATGTTGACATTCCTGTGACAGGACAAGTAGAGACATGTGGAACACAGGGAGAGCTAGAGCCTTCGTTCTATCACTCTTTTCAGCTGCTAGATACAGTACAGAATCTTGGAAAGGTACACCGCTGAGCGGAGGAAGATTTTACCATCTTTTGGCCCTCTCTATAACAGAAGTCTAGATTTTAAAAGACTTACACTCTTTCGTGCTCTCTCTCTGTCTCCCTCTCTCACTCTGATCTAAAATCAAGTCGATATTGACTGGGATGTTCAATTAAATGAAGTAAATAAAAAAAAAAAATCATAAATGTCTAAATGAATAACGATTTTCAAATAAGAATGGCTTTAACTCATCAAGTAGTTGCTAAACTGTCCCAAATAATGTAACTGTTAACACCAGATCTTTAAAAAGTCACTTTGCCTGAATTGGAATTGTCAAGTTTTTAAGATGAACACCCTGACTACACTGATATTTCAACCTCACCTATATAGCTTAGTAGCCCTCACATGAGCAAAGTGTTGTTAGCTGATAGGGTGGTGTCATGGACGTGCCTTGACACGCGTGAGCTCGAGGAAACACACCGTGTATGCTGGTCTGAAGTGGAGACTTCCCTTTCAAAGATAAATATCACGTCTAAACAAGTAAAAGGACAGATTATTGAAAAAATACAAATAATATCTATGCCACATCTTGCTTTATCAGA
This sequence comes from Chanos chanos, assembly GCF_902362185.1. NCBI lineage: Eukaryota > Metazoa > Chordata > Actinopteri > Gonorynchiformes > Chanidae > Chanos > Chanos chanos. The sequence goes on along the minus strand of NC_044498.1, from coordinate 35,606,637 downwards.
ACAACTTATTCTTCAGTAAAGAATCCTGTTACTAATCCTTTTGACCTTTTCGTGGCAGGTGTGCAGCAGATGCTTGTTGAATGTTAATTACTGAGCACTCAAGCTGGACAAATAATCAATAAAAGTATCTAACACAGAGAAGGAGCATGTTAACAACTTCCACATTTAGCTCGAGCTCTGACGGATATGTTGTTTTCTAATCCTGTTACATTTTCTATACTTTTTTATTTATTAGTCAGTTAGCTCACTGTCGTGACAATTTTATATCTTTTGAAGAAAATCCTCTTGGCCTGATTTAGCAGATGTCATGCAAAGATAACAAATCGCCAGTTCAAACTGGGAGAAATGATGGATTTATTAGTGCAGTAATTAGCAGCAGGCTCTAAGGAGAAATTACGACTAGCAGGAATACAATTCACCTCCTTCTTGCTCTGTTTACGTTTTTGGGAATCCATGACTTAGTAGGCAGTCAAGGCCTTCGGTGAGTGTTTATCCCATTCTGGCATTCCCATCTCAGATAATGACGAGTTCTGGATCGCACCCAGGCCCAGACCCTGCGGAGCTCCACCTCTTATCTCAGTTCCTTATTTGGTTCCACTGGGGTAAAGTGCTCATTGTTTTACTAGAACCCTTTATCTGAACTTTGGGAAAGTGAAAAGGGGTCAACATACCCAAAACAAGCCGCCGGACTGTGTTTATGTGCACATGTGCGTATGCATGTGTGTGTGTGTGTGTGTGTGTGCGCGTGTGTGTGAGTGATGATGAAAGTTTCTCCTCCCTCAGGAGCACTTCCTCTAAGCACCAGCCTAGCTGAGAACAAAAAAAAATAAAACCTGTTTGTTTGTTTTGACTGATTTTTTTTTTCCCCCAACTGTGCCAGATCTGGATATTTTGTTTATCAGCGTTGACTAGCAACCTTCCAAGCTGTTTGTTGGTGAGGCAGTCAAATGACCTTAAGTCTTGACCCGTGGTGTTAAGGACGGGGCGACCTGAGGTCCCTCTGCTCTGTTCAACTTCTCTTTTTTATCATCTCTTCATTCCTGTCCTCAGCTCCCCTCCTCTACTTTTCTTTTCTCTCATTCTCCCTGCTCTTCTGCCTCCCTCTCTTTCCTTGAAATTCCTCCAGAGAAAATTCAGAGAAGATAGACAGTAGTTTGTGGATTATGAAGCAGACACTTTCAGTTTAGATCAAGCCTTGGGTAAAACATTTCTCATCATCTACGGACATGTCATCTGAGAATCCCACATCAGACTGCCATTCATCCCACTGACTCAACCAATTGTTCTTACGCATCTCCTTGACACTCCAAGCTCTGAATCAAATTACTTGAACCATAAATACTACGAATGACGCACTGGAGAACTAGAGAGGGAGAAAGATAGGCCTATTTCAGGCTTTCAAGATGAATACAGATAGCCCTCTTCTTTAAAAACTCTACTTCAGATTAACAGAGACGATCTCCAGAGTTCTTCAAAGTGACTGGATAAAGGTTCTCATGGGCTCCTTTAAAATAATTGCAGCTGTCAAAGCGTGAGAATGGTCCAAGAACATCATTTGACTGTCAGATGAGAAATCATTGAATGTCAATGTTTGCTGACTGAGTATGCAGCCTCTCCACAAAAATGGATTAGCTGGTGTTCAAGGGTTGGGTCAATAACTGCGTATCGCGTTCTCTCTCTCTTTCTTTCTGTCTCTCCCTCCCTCATATGGGAAGTACTGATATTTTTGCATCAAAGTAACATGTGACCAAGTACAATTAACTCAGCCGTGTTTTGGAAAAACTGCTCCACTGAGTTGCTAGGTTCATCTTGTTAAGGAGCAGTTACCAGGGCACAGACAACTCCATTTAACAATAAGTTTCAACAAATAAATATCACATGAAGTAGCACACTCAATTTCCATAATACAACAATGATCAATAAAGACTATTACAGAATCAACTGTAGCCTTTACAACTAGGAATAAAATTATTGATATGTACTGTTCCTTGTAATAATGCAATGGAACATTTAACATCTCCACAATTAACTTGTGCAATGTTAGCCTATGTGCTAAATATTATTTGACATAGGTAAGGAAATGTAAGACTGGATTATTTTAGTCAACAACGTCAGTTAGGCTAATAGACCCATCTTCAAACACGTGGCTTCAGTCAAATGAGGAATTTGAGAAGTTTGGTGAACAGATGCTGATTATTTAGGCATCTGGATGCCAACTCAGTTCAACTGCATTAGTCTATCCTTTGAAAATGTAAACTGATGTTGTGAGGGGGTAGAGAGAGAGCTCAAATGTACAGAGCATCGTCAATGTAAAAATAGCATCATCTTTCTTTCATAAACTTTCCATTTCAGTATCTCAGTCAGGATCTTTAGGTGCTCTTGATGATGCAGCCTTGTGCAGGAATATATGCGTATGACCAATGTATTCAAAAAATGACTAATACTAAACTTGAAGTTGGAACATTTAAATAGGTTCATTTTCATGTGCCCAGATGACTTGTGTGTCATAAAGTATGACAATCTCTCAAATAGGCTGTAAGTAATAATAAGCATAAGTAATGAGAAAAGCTGAAGATCTTGGTAGGTCTGAAAGACAGTATGTTTGATAAAGAAGAGTAAACATGCACCGCAGACACTAACTGATTCATCTGATAAGCCATAAGCTCTCTCTGAAATTAAACGGCCTTGTTAACAACAGCTTCTCAGATGAAAGACCTTCCACATTTCCATCCACTTTTTCTATGTCACTAATGATGAGTTCAGCATGTTCACGGAACTTACATGAAGGACTGATTCCTCACACAGGGATTAAGTGTATTTCTGGACTAAACTCGATTAAAAAAAAAAAAATTCTCCATTCACAATGTAATGCGGCCCAAGATAAGTCTCAATCCTTGCTTGGGAAACTAGTCCCTCTAAAACCAGCAACAGTACACGGACTTACAATGGAGTTATTCACAGCTTAGTCATCACCACAAGCATATAACCAGGCTTTGCCTTTAGGATACATTCACTGAAGAAAGAAAAATAAAGACACTTCTTTCAGTTGCTTCTTTTTTTCTATTTTTTGGTTCAGTAAATATAGCACTTCATTGGCGTCAGACTGAATCCATAATGAATCAGAGCTTTAGCAGTCTAAGCTAATGAGCTATCAGGGGAATCACCAAGATAGATGCTCAAACTCTGGAAGACAGACTGAGAGAGGGAGAGAGAGAGAGAGAGGGAGAGGGAGAGGGAGAGGGAGGGAGAGAGAGAGAGAGAGAGAGAGAGAGAGAGTGAGAGAAGAGTCAGGCCGGAAAAGGAGAACGCAGGGGGTGAGAGCATTATGTGTAAGCTTCTCTGCTAGGGAATGAGGACGGCATTCCCCGTGAGTGTGTGACACCTCATGTCTGCCCTGTGACTTCTGAAATTGGGAAGTGGGCCACAAGGTCATAAAATGCAGGACATAAACCACCCCCCCCCCCCACACACACACACACACACACACACACAGCCTTAGACTGTCATTAGCAGTGTTTTCCATTGCTGAGCCAGCTGAAGTATTTGAGTGTTTTCAGCTTTTCCGCTGTCACCACCTGTGTTGTATTGGTGCCCCAGATGGGATATCTTCATGGTAAAATCCCCAAAATTTGTGCTCCATTTCCTCATGTTGTATTTTGGAGTAAGGAGCATGATAAAATGCTAATGATAATACGTCTCCTTGGAACATGTCTATGACATCTCAGTGAGACAGTCATGCAGGAATTTCACGCGCCAAGTACACCGCGTGAAAGACAGATGAGCTTGCTATTCTAGCCCTGGGCACTGGCTTGCAAATCAGCCAAGAGGGCAAGTTTTGACCTGGCACTGGCTTGGAGATCATCTGGTTTAAGACTCGTGCCTCGATTTAGCCAAACAGGTTACCTCTTTAGAACAGCTCTGATTGAGTAACAGTCACGAAAAGCATGAATGTATCAAAATGAATCTAGCTTAATCTGCTGCATTAGTCATAAGATCACTTGCAAAGCATTCCAAACATTTTAATAAAAGTGAAGATTTCACTTTCTGTGTAACCTTAAAAAAGGTAACCCTTATCATGGCGATGACTCAAAAAGTGATTCAGAGGGGAGACACGCTGTCTTGATCATCTCTTTCAGAAAACAGCTAATAACGGTAAAGTATTCAGAGACAAAACTATCAGTAACATCTCTGCAGTTCTCAAACTCTGATGCTATGTAATGATCGGTGGTTCAGTGGGGGACACTGCTATTGTAATCAGCAGATGTGGCACAAACCCTGTGGGCTGTCACATAGTTGACTTTTACATGTCAGGTGTCACTCTAAGTAAATGTTTGAATCCCAAATTCTACAGTAAAAAAAAACACACACACACACACATATATGAGCTCATGCAAATGTGTACTACACAAACACGTAAGTCAAGTTTTTTTTTTTAAGCTAGAAAAACTAACTTTGGGGCGGAAACGCAGTCGGAAGTTTCGTGACAACAATTAAACAGAGCTTCATATACACAGGTAAACCAGCGGAACAGAAAGATCAGCCCGGAGATGAAATCGACGATTTTACTACACCTTTAATGGTAAGGAGCTTCCTCAAACCACTGAGCATATCCACGGGAGTGCCTTCAGAGCGATATGCCCACAGGTCAGAGCCGAGAATACCGTGCGGCCAATCTGGGCAGTAGCCAAATCAGCTGATTTCCATAAAAGGTTGTGATTTAGGTTTCCTGAAAAGAGTGTAATTGTATAGGGCTCATTCTGGCTCAGAGCCAGGCTGTTATTACTAGGTCAGACCCAGACACTTCCTAAAGGCACCCAATCAGATAAAACTCAACGAACAAAAAAACACCACAAATTTTTTTCCTCCAACTTTTTCATAGCTTTTAAAATAGCACTCAGAAGCCAAAAACACCTCATCTAATAATCTGTAACAGAGCATGCATTTTCCTCATTCGTGTAATTTGGAAAACACTACCATTCTCTACGTGTGGTATACAAAGACCCCTTTCAGAACAGATCCGCAACGTCTAGACATGTTAAACATTTCAGTGTAATTGTGCATACGAGTGAACAAAAGCTGAAACCTCTGAACACTGCTGCATTTACTAATCTGCTGTCCATTTTGACTCCACTTGTAAATTGTGTGGTGAAAAAATAGTGATATCCATAAGACATCCAAAGTTCAGCAGTCATGGCAGCAAATCTATTTATAACTCTGGAAAGAGAGAGAGAGAGAGAGAGAGAGAGAGAGAGAGAGAGAGAGAGAGAGAGAGAGAGAGAGGAAAAGAGCTCTCATGTTTGGGACCACGGATTCACATGGTTGAAAAAAGAGAAAGTACCATTTCCTTAACTGTTTACACAAAACCATAAGACGATACAAGGTGTTTAGGGCTGACAAGTACCATAAACACAAAGCCTGTCCATAGTGGTCCCTACAGTATGTCAAAGACAGAAACCTCATAATGTTTGGTTCTCTGGCTATGTTTTTTCACTGTTAAACTACAATAAAAAGCTGCTACTGTAATGTAATACGACTATTATAAGCACATATGAACATACATATTTAGAACAGTAAGTCAGGCTCATCAGTTTCTTAGAGAGGTACTTTTTGAACAACTCTACAACTCATTGTTCAATGTATCTGTAAACTGTCTAAGAAAGTGCCATTAATTGAAATCCAAATCTACTAGAGTGGTATCAGTGGTGATATCACTAGAATGAGAAGAGCAGTGGTGATCGCTGAACTAAGTGCAGTATTAATAGCAGTAGTGGCAGTAACAGAAGTCATCATATTAATAGCAGTTGATGATGTGTGTTGTGGAAGTTGTAGTTAGTAGGTTGTACTACCGGAAGGAGCAGCAACAGTAACATCAACAAAAATAAGACTCTCTCTAGCAAAAGTAAAAATCAAATCACGGTACGAACAGGGATTGTTATTTAGGTAGTTGTTTACACAGAAATTTACAATAAAGATCGTATCAAATAATTTGATGTTTCAAACTCAATATACTTCACTGAAATGGTACAATGTGCGTAGCTGTCAAGTTTACAAAAAGTTTACTTGCAGCCACTCCTTTATAATCTATGATATCAAACACCAGAAATAATAATGTCAGTTAACAGTAATGTCAGACCTCTGAGATTTCACTGTCTAGAGATAATCTGCCTTACCAAATTAACTAGATTATGGAGCTCAGTGGCGCAGTGAGCTATCTGCATGTAATTATTTTATCGTTTTGTAAACAATGCGGTGGAACATCCCAAACACTTAAGAAAATCCTCTCTCACTGACACCTCGGTTCCAATGCTCGGTTTCAGTTTGGAAGTGGTCAAATCAAAGATAGATCATAACACACAGAATAAGACTGTTTTAGGACTGTTATTTGTCAGTCAGTGCCGAAGCAAAATCTTCAAGAATAAGACAAGACAAACTAAACCGCGTATAGAACAGCCATAATATGTTTTCACTGTCGTTCACAATTAGCGTGATCTATCGCAGTTAGAGGACTGTTCTTCTAATGGCTTTAATGTTGTGACAGTGTTATGCTTTCTAGGCAGGCCATGATGTTTCCCCCAGTGACTTCTGAACAAGACGCAGGATCGATACGAAACACAGCAACGTTCCTCCTTGGAGCTCTATCTTGAACATACAACGTACAGTATACCTTATATTACATCTCCAAGACCCAAAGGCCCTGTGATTACCTCCGTGTAAAGCCACGGGAAGGAGAAGTAAGGTGCTTAACGACGCTACACCTTAATACATGCGGATAAGCGGAGAGATCAACGCATGCACTCGACTTAATGATGGCAATGTAGTACTCGCTCCGTAAGACATCATGAGTATCAACAGTTTATACATAAACGAGAAAATTCCAATGAAAACATTAACACTACGACACGCAAAGTATACTAAGCGACAAGAAGAACTTACATCTTCAAAGAGCGATCCAACGTTGGCTGTAACAAGCAGTATTCCCGTGCCTTGAGATGTCAGTTTCCCCGCCATAATTACTTCTGAATTTAAAACTGCTTCGGCCACGTCGCGACAAGAATAAGAAGTAGGAAAAGTCGGAGAAAATGTTTTCGGGGTGGCTTGATCAGTTTTAAAGCGCTGGGGATTTGAGACTGCAGCCTTTGGTACGGCTCGGCTCTTGCATACTAGCTGTTTGCGCGTGCATCTAGTTGTTGCAAGCGAAGGCTCTTCTGTGTTGATGTTTTTCGGCTACTTTTTCACGCTTACAGCCATCATAAAAGTTTCCGTTTTAATCCACAGCGATTGCCGGGCTCTGGTTCATTTCACCATTAAGTGTTAACCCTGACTCTTGCTTCGAAAAGTGTGTCTCTCCCATAAGCGCGACTCGGACAGAACCATGGCTTGGATTGTTTAGGAGGAGAGGCTGGAGTCCTTCACTGTCCTGACGTCACTGAGCCAATGGAAAGATGTAGCTCTTAAAAGGGCAACGCACCTTTTCTTCGCAAGGACTTGAACAACGACAATGAATCAAAGGCTAATACTCACCGGTAATTTTGGCTAAAAAGTAATAAAAGAGGCTTTTACTTTGTCAAGAAAAAATATTTGTAAAGTTGAATGAACCTTAACTAAATGGCTGTATAAAAAAATCGCATATTGTACGTTTGCTGAACAAATTTTGTGAGCATTGCAGGTTATACAAGGTAACTCATTAAAAAAATAATGCTAGAGTTTGCAATATAAACAAATCATGAAACAATAAAAACAGCAGCAGAGAAGAGCATTGAGAACAATGAGATTCTTTTGAAAAGGACTGGACAATGAATGTTCTCTGATAGGGCATTCTAGAAATTTTCATCAGAATATCACCTGCCTAATCGGGTTGAGTGATGCATGACAACATGTGGTGAATAATTCAACACAGACCCAAATATTACATTTAGCCCAGAGGAGAATAAGCCTGTTATTTTAGATGCCTGTTACCATGGTTACCCATCAGCTGAATGGTATAATTGATGAGTAAGAGGCCGCATGTGTGTCACAGTAGATGCTTTATGTGCCATGTTTTGATTGTAAAGGGATGAACGTGTTAGTCATACAATGACAACTGTAAGAAGAACAAAAGCCTTATTAGTTATTTATTTTTTCTATTTTGCCCTCTTAAACTGTGATTGTAACTATGATAGTAAATTTCTGCTTTTAAAAAAGAGCCGTGTGAATGTTTCACAGTACAGTGATGCAGCATACAATATGTCAGAGGATGGAGGTCAACTGACTTGACACTTTATCTAACTTATTGAGTACTTAATCTTAAGTACAGGACACTTTATTTACTTGTTTAAGACACATCTGCTTTCCTTTTACTGCAGTTTGTAGTACCTTGGTGGGGCCCACAGTTAGTCTTCACACTTCATTGGGACTAAGCAAATATTTATATCTTGACATTTACAGGCTACAAACCAGTTCCTCCATTCCAATGAGAAACACTTAAGACTGAAGACTACCTCAGATATTATATGCCAATTTGAATAAGGAGATCTACTTGCTCATCTGTTGCAGTTTTGCACACTATCACTAACCTCCCTGAACCGGTTTTAATGGAAGACTGGTTTGTCCCTGAACTTGCTGAAGGGAATCCCTCTTGTTCTGTCACGACACATTACGCACTGTGACTGGTGATTCCTTTGACAATTCCTCTGAGACAATAAAAACTGAAGGGTTTCATGTCAGGTGAGAATGCACTCTTTGAGAAACACAAGCAGACAAGTATGGAACCTGCATTACCGGTGTCAAAGCTGACAAGAGGCATTTTGATGAGTATCAAATTCAACCCATCTGTAGTGTCAAGAAGTCAAAAAGATCATTGTTGTATGGTTGTCTGTTCATTATCTGGATTTGATGTTTTATCTGGATCCACAAAGCACTCCAACCTGGTTCAGTTAGTTTGATCAGAACAACATCCGGGGAGAATTCAGTTGACTGGGGTCAGGTGAAATGAAACGTGGTTAAGGCAGGCTGATTTCACAGCGCTTGCTAGACTTAACAACATGAGCTTGCCAAAGTGGCTGTGACACCTGGAGGAACCAAGACAAGAGAGGAATCGCCCCCTAGAAGACAGAGAGAGTAATAGGATTCACAGCAGGGTGAGAAAAGGCAAGGGAGTTTACCATGTTCTTCAATGAGATACAGCAGAGGGAAGATTATCACTCCTAAAGAGCTATTGAAACTTCTCACAGCTGTGACTGGCAGCAGAGATGGACGATATGTGTGTGTGAGTGTGTGAGTGTGTGCGCGTGTAAGTGTGTAAGTGAATTTAGCTGCAAGAGGATGGATGGGAGTAAAACCCACAGACAGCAATTGTTCTGCATGTGCTAAAACAGATACGGATCACTACTGGTGTCCTGCCTACACTGAGGGAGCACAACTGGTAGGAAGCTACTCACCTTCAGTCCATAGCAGCATTAATTAAGCTTAAAACTGACACTCTTTATTTCTGAAAGAGGGTAGTCACTTTGTACAGACGAGTCATTGTAAGTTAACATCTGTCCCTTTTCTTTGACACCAGAAAACAGAATTAACTACATTTTATTTTCTGTGAGGTTTTGTATGTCTAAATGTGTGCGTATGTGTCTGCATGTAGGTGTGTGTGTGTGTTTGTGTAAAACAGTAAAACACTACACTACTGTTATAGAGGATATTCCATCACTTTTCTACAAAACAGTGGCTGTTGTCTTTTTATCATGGCTGCAGCATTTTTCTTTCACATTTACATCAGTCCAAGTAAAGTCTGATGGTGAGGACTGCATAGAAATGCATAGAAAACACTCAGAGAGAAGAGTCTCACACAATGCCTTTAATGTCAGGGAAAGGCACGGAAAGAAAAGAAAAAGGCATACATAGCTTTTTCCCACTTGCATTAGGCCTGGCTCTGAGCGTACTTTTGCCAAGAATTTGAAATGCCTCCTCATTACTTAAACAGAGGGGGGAAAAAACGTCAGCATGTGGAAATGGTCCTAAAAATAAACCAAATTAAAATACATGCAGCTCTTTGTGTACAGCATGATAGCAGGCATGTGTTCCATTAGGCTTAGTAAATAAATACTACACCACTAACTCTGGACAGGATATCCCACAGGGAAACACTTGGGGGAGGGGCACAGTGTGTGTGTGTGTGTGTGTGTGTGTGTGTGTTTGTGTGTGTGTGTGTAAGAGCAAGAAAGAGAGAGAATGAAAGAAAGAAAGAGAGGGAAAGAGAGTAAGAGATAACAAGGGAAAGAAAGAGAAAAGGAGAGAGAGAGAGAGAGAGAGAGAGAGAGCATGTGTGTGTGTGTGTGTGTGTGTGTGTGTGTGTGTGTGTGTGTGTGTGTGAGTTAAGTTTTTTACTTGGTTCTCTTCCATTCGCTGATAAAGGACTCTGTCTGGGCCCAAGCCCCTCCCATTGCTCTCTGGGTAATGGAAAAAATGATGTAGGAATTCTAGTCTGAGAGCAAAAATGTGCACTTTGACCCCTATCTCTCCACAGCTCAAATTCAGTCGGACCAAAATAGAAAAACCCGGAAATTAAAAAGCAATTTTTTTCACCATTCGTAAAAAGTTGTGATTCAGCCTTTTTAAATTTAAAAAAAAGTCTGTAAAAATGTCTTTCAAAGGTGAGGGACCTCATTCATTTAAACATAATAATCTTTCATGGCTTTACATACATCAGGTAGGGGCCAACATGTTGTTACATTGTAGAAGCTTGATTGACATCCTAATTCAAGTGAAGTCAAAGGAGCCTCTGTATTACGCAGATACACGTGTGCACACTGTGGAAAAACAAATAAACTTGTGGCTGGAGAGACAGGCGTGTGTTTACAACGAGGAACAAGCTTCTGCTCTGCAAAGATAATTATGTGTTTAAGTAGTGTATTTAGGTAGGTGTGTGTGTGACTGTTTGTGTGAGTATGAAAGGGATAGAGACAGTGTGTGTCTGTTTGTGTGTGTGTGTGTGTGTGTGTGTGTGACTGTTTGTGTGAGTGTGATAGAGATAGAGACAGTGTGTGTGTGTGTGTGACTGTTTGTGTGAGTGTGATAGGGATAGAGACAGTGTGTGTGTGTGTGTGTGTGTCTGACTGTTTGTGTTAGTGTGATAGGGATAGAGACAGCCTGTGTGTGTGTGTGTGTGTGTGTGTGTGTGTGTGTGTGTGTGTGTGTGTGTGTGTGTGTGTGTGTGTGACTGTTTGTGTGAGTGTGATAGGGATAGAGACAGTCTGTGTGTGTGTGTGTGTGTGTGTGTGTGTGTGTACTTGTCTGTATTTGCTCATGTGCTACTCGTCTATTTGTTGCCTCTTGCTACATGGAAAAACTAATTTAATTTTTGTGCCTCTGCCCTGTTGAGCAGGCTACAGTTTGCTCCTTTCTGAGAAGCTCTTGTTTCAATATCTCATTATCCACAGCATATCCTTCTCTCTGGAGCACTGCTCTCATGTGTGCCCAGAATAGACAGCATGATCCAGGCCAACAGGTGACCGCTCTCCAAACATCATCTGCAGCCAAAAGCCAAATTTCACTGTGTGTTTTTGAAATGAATAACCAAATAGTTTGCAAAAGTGAGCGAGCGAGAGAAAGAGAGAGAGAGAATGAGAGAGAGAGAAAGAAAGAGAGAGTGAAAGGGTGTCAGAGAGATTTTAAAAAATAATTTTATCATATAAACATGTTGTTTGTCTGCCATTCTCTGTTTGACATAATCACTGTGCGTTTCTTTTAACTTGTTAGTGATATAATTGTTGATTGTCATACTAATAAGGCATGATAAATGAAATTAATATGGAGAGAGACAGAGATAGATAGATAGATAGATAGATAGATAGATAGATAGATAGATAGATAGATAGATAGATAGATAGATAGATAGATAGATAGATAGAAAGAGGGGGGGGGATTCTTGCGGAGGCCCTGTGTATTTTCACTTGACACACACTGTTTCAGGGAGTCAGACACACCAGATGGTCTTGAGAGCCTCCGTACGAACATGGTCACATTTCCTCCCCATTTCTCCACATGTTTCACAGAGTTGGCTTTCTGCAAGTCTATTTTCTGACGCCGGGGGCGCCAATTAACCCTGCATGTGATTCCAATTTGGGCAGTTCAGCCATCTCCGCCTCCTGGTTTTAACTGCGCCCTTAAATTTCTGACATATTTCAGTTATTCCCTACACTAATACAGGGAGGATCTCAGTGTGTGCGGTGGATCTATTTCAGGAGTCTCGGTGGACATGTCAATAATATCTCTTCTCTAATTCACCTCTCTCTCTCTCTCTCTGTGTGGCTAATTTCAAATGTATGCATACATGAGGGAAATGTGTCCGTTATATTTTGAGAGACACAGCGCTGAATGGCCTGGATATCTTTAAGTTAGGACTAATGCACTGATTAGATCATTTTGCCTGTTTTATAGGTTTAAATCAATGAAGATTTTTAAATTTTCTTTAAATATGAATTCATTTTTAATTTAGTAAACCACTCTTTCTTGTAAGATGATGTTGGTTGTAATTATCAATTATGGTTCACACCGTTCTTTTTGGTATTAAAGATTTCCAACAGGTAGCTTTTTTTTTCAAAGCTTCATGTCTTCAATTACATCTATCAACACGGTTTCACATGTACTTTTAACACAGTTATTTATGAATTAACATACTCATCTCACTGTAGCTACTGAGTTTATTTAGGCAGTATATTCTCATGGTGTTGAGATTTCTGCCATCTAGAGGTATTGGCTGTGAGTACAAAGTAGTTAACAGCACAGCTCTGTTTAAGGTTATGTAAACTCACTTGGCTCCGGTTTACATTAACCACTAATAATTTGGATGTTTAAAGCTGGTCTTTGACTCCTTACATGTTCATCCTCCTATATGTTGACATCAAGCACAAAACTGAGGGTACTTTAGCTCTTATTGTCATTATCACGTGTGTATATCCAACCACAGGGTTGAGTGTTCCTGCTTTGGTCATATGCGATTCCTGTACTTACACAAAGTATAGATTTCAAGAACACTCCAATCAAATAGTGAAGCAAGATCTTTTTTAAATCTTATGCGATCTGACATTTACAGCCACATGAGTAACAAGTCATTGATGTTTCTTTCAGATACGAGGAGTCATTTATTACATTTCTTTAATAGTTTCATTTAATTTGATGTGGTCATTCAGCAATATAATGGAACAGTTATTATCTGATGTTCTGAGATGGTTGTTTGGTCTAGTGTCACATAGATTTAGGCAGTCCCGTCTCTCTCCAGATAAGCTTGGAATGTTATTTTATGTCAGTCGACACAGACCACAGTGTCACATGGTACGCTGTACACAATGACACCATGACGCAATAACATCAGAAACACAATAACTCCCAAACACACATATGCACACACAAGCATGCAGGCGCACACACATGCCCCCACACACATACATACATAAATGCACACACATGGACACCCCCTCCCCCCCCCACACACACACATACACACACAAAGAGTGACTTCAGCCAAGGCAAACCTATTGGTCCCAAACACCCTAAGTGAACTATGCAGCAGTCATTTTAAACCCTGTGAACCATTTTAGGCTAAGAGGCCTGTTAGCTCCCCCACCTTCCAACCTCACTGTTTAACCTCAGCAACACTCGAACCATACTCGGCCATATTCTGCCAACTCAGCCACACTCAGAACAGTGATCCCTCTTAATAAGGACTGCCGTTACAAATATATCTTGTGGAATAAGGTCCGTGTTTGTCGCTGGTTTGGCTGAGAAAGCTGGAGGTGTTGAGAGAAGGACTGGGTCTCTAAGTAACCAACATTGCTAGTGGGAACAAACTCCCTGACTGCGTGAGCTCAGCGGCTTATGTAAATAACTGCCTGGCTTTGGCATAATTGACATTAACTGGAGGCTAATAGAGGAATGGAAAATCATGGGGTCCTTCCACCTTGTGACAGACAGATGTTTACTCTCATGCTCGTTTAGTGAAAAGCTGCGTTTCTTTTCTCCTCTCTCTTTCCTTGGATCCACCGAAAGAACAGATTTCCTGTAAACTGGGTCTTAAGATGGGATAAGAATGCTTTTTTTTTCTTTCTTTTTTTTTTCAAACAATGACTGAAACCATTCCTGTCATACAAGGCACAAGGCTACAAGACTGTATATCTTCAGTGATTGTACTAACACAAAATTAATATAGCTATGAGGAATAAACAGAAGCAGTGTCATTCCTTGTTACTTGATGTTACAAATTAACATCACTATGGTAGTGAAAATACAAATCACATCAAAAGTATGTCAATACCATAGAGCAAATGTTAAGGTGTATTAATGAAAAAATGGTAATAATTACAGAAATTATCTGATGTTTATTAAATTTTAATGTATTGAAACAGTTGCAGAGTAGCGGGCCTAAATCACGATCCAGTAACTACATAATGAAAAAAAAATGTGGTTTTGAGATGGTATCACCGTCGTACAGCAGTTGATGTCATAACATACTTAAAATATCAATTTTATCATTCTTTAGCTCCACTTATTAATTAACATAGAATGAAGATTTATCTTTGACACAATGGCCTTGAAGACTTTATAGAGAAATATATGACAAACAATATAAAAGACAGTCCATGTAAATTCTTGTCATACATGCACCTCCAAGGCACGGATTTTTGGTTTTGGTGACATTTAGATCCAGGAAGCTGTCGTCACATCATGTCATCCCTTTATCAGTGAACTGACAAGTCATACGGCGGAACTGTCCTTAAGGCAGGAGACAAGGTCCATGGTGTCACCAAGCTTGACGACTGTCAAATTCCTACTATGACCTTCCATCTTGTTGTGGTGTATAGAGAACAGGAAAAGGGATGTGACACCACCCTGTCGAATGCCAGTGCTCAGGTCAGTTCTATCAGACAGAACCCCTTCAGTGCAGAATCACCGTGCTCGTGTTCCCCCGGAAACTCCCTTTTCCAAAAGACTTGAGTAACACCGAATGACAGATGACGCAGGGTTTTTTTTTTTTTTTTTTCAGGAGCAGGTGTGGCAGCATCATACTGAAACCTGCGCAAAAAGTTCACAAATACAATTCTGATATGTTTGTTGCATTTCTTTAAGTGGCAATTGACTTTTTGCAGAGGGTCACTGTTGCATGCTACACAACCCAGTTGACTCTGTAAGCAAACTGGAGGAGGTCCGTAAATTTGTCAGTTTGTGCTCTAACCGTTCACAACACTTTCCATATTACTTACCACAGCACCGTAGCACAGTTAAGAGGTTACAGCTATGGGCCTACAATCATTATGGGATATATATGTGACAGGATGTCATCTCAGAAACAGGAATTTAAGTGAAGTGATCATAATCAGTGATAGAGGAGCAGAACTGGGGATTAAGAAATACTGAAATGATTAGCAGAGCAGACATAACCTAGGTGTTAGCAAAAACTCTTCTAGGACACCTTCCCTTCAGTTCCACTACTCCTGGAGCCTGTATGGGCTTTACTTCTGTGAGAACATGTCTGAAAGAGGTCTGTTATCATCACTAGGCAAGGTATCAAGTAATCATAGGTAGCATTACACATCTCACTAAAATCACATTCAACACATGTCACATAAAAACCTATTTAGGCCATTTGTTACTTTGAATCATATTGAAACTTTGGGGGTTTTTTTGTTTTGTTTTGTTTTATGTTTTTTGCTACTGCTCATTCATCACATGCACTTTCAGTTTTGAGTCACCCCCTTCCATCTCTGTTCACATAATCTAGTTTGTCTGTTGGATTTTACTGTCAACAGAGGTGCTGTAAGGTGGGGTATGGGGGTGGAGTTAGGATGATTCCAAGGGCCCAGAACTTACAGGGGGCCCTCATAAAACACTACTAATAAGACTATTCAGGTTTGGGGGAGCCAAATATTATATTTTTCATAGGGCCCAAAATTTCTAGCGGCGCCCCTGACCGCAAATATTCTACTTCATCGCTTTCATTTTCAGCATGTCATTTTGTGGAAAGACTCTCATTAAAGTGAAAATAAGTGTTGTATCAAGATGTCAATTTAAAATTCTCACAACTTTCATGATCCTGACAGAATCAATAAAGAACTTAACATAGAAGATTACACGCTGTCACAACACTCCTGGTCTTTTCAACACCTCAGTCAGTTCCTTCAGTGTAGGCTCTTACTGAAGAGCCCCAAATGAAATGTGTTTTGTGGGTTTTTTGGGGTTTTTTTTGTTGTTGTTGTTTTTGTTAGGAACTGGACAAGAAGTGGTTACTATGGTCTGAACAGAGACAACAAAATGAGCAACATTTAGGAAGTGAGTGAAGAGCAGCACAGTTGTACATGTGATATACTGTTTCCATGCTTCACAAAATGTTTACATTTTTCTAAATCTCTCAGTAGTAAAACTTTAGCACCTGGGAACATGGCAAATCTGAGTGCTGTTTGGTAATTATTATACTTTTTTGTTCTTTAATAAAACTGAATTTATCTATAAACAGTAATATATTTGAACATCTAAATGCTTCAGTCTAAAATTAATGCAACATCAGTTTTTTCCCCCTCTGCCTGTTGATGAAACTTTCCAAACATGCTGAATTCTCCCCATCTTCTTGTAATTACTCTTTTAGTCCACAAGGCAGCAGCAGTGGGACAGTAATCTGAAATGCATACAACACCAATACGAGTTCAGGTTATCCCATCATTCCAATCCATTTAACCTCACATTTGACAGCTGCTTCTCAGGAAGAAGCACCTGAGATAAATCCTTCAAAAACTATATAGCAGCTGAGGAACTTGTCTCTCCTGCCCGATAAGCACAATAGTACTACACATAAAATGAGAATTTATGACTGCCTTCTCCATGCTCTATCTGAAATACACAGTCAAGGCCAAACACAGTCAAATGAGCTGAAGCCAAGCTGAAAGTTAATTGTGTACTACTTATATACTTTTACATGCTTAATCTACAAATAATCCAAACAAGAGAATGAAACGCAAGGACGTTAACATCATGTGAGTAAAATGGTCCTTAGTTCTGTTAGATTGAAAGCAAGTGGAAATGTTTAAATAAGATCTCTTTACAGAGATAGGTATGTACCTGTGTCTCTGTGACAGCTGTTAGGATCTTGTGACCTTTCACACACACACACACACACACACACACACACACACATACACCGCCCTCGACTCACTCTTGTCACACTATTACATGTCAGCATCTGTTTAAACTCAGACAGCCTCACAAATGGAATAAACAAACTCTGCATTTATATTAGTTGCGCTTCATACCATTATGTTAACACAATCTTCGGGGAACAATACAGCTATCACAAAGTCACAGTAACTTTCCCAGACATGTCTCCTGAGAAGACAATACATCAGTGCAAGAGTCACTGATCTCCACAAGCAGGGACAAGCAATTCTGGAGCTTTCCCACAACATAGAGAGAATTCAGCCTTCTACAAGTCTGCGAGCAACACTGACTTTGTAGGTTAAACCTGCTCCTGTGATCAGCCTTTGGCAATTAGAGCTGAATGTTTGAGAAGTGCTCCGTTGGGAATGATGAAAGACACACAGAGATGCAGGTATGGGGTTTGTGTTATTTTCCTCTGACTCTCCTGTGTCCCTGTAACACTCTTTGAAAACCACACGGAGAGTGTGTAGCGTAGGACTGTAACACAGCTGGAGTCAGAGTTCAAATGTGTTTTTTTTAATGTTACACATAAAAGAAATGTCAAAAGGCTGCTTAAGTTTCACAGTGACTCTTAAGAAGGAAGAGCAACTGCAGAAAACACACAGACAAGCAAACACACACAAACACACACACACACACACACACACACACATACACGCACACACACATACAGGTGCAATAAGGAATGGGTGTGTCGTTCTAATCTTCATTTTCCCACACACCCACACACATATATATACATACACACCTTGCTATCATTCACATATAGAAACACAAAGTAACACAATGTAGCACCGAATTCTGCCATCTGTTACTTTTCCCTGCTAAAAAAAAAAGGTACTCGTATATGGGAGTGGAAAGGATTATTCAGAGATCGCTCAAATGTGAGAAGTCTGACTCACAGGACAGAACATTCCAGTCTCCGTGAGTCTAATGTACAGCACTGACTGATAGCTGATGACTCAGAGATGTGGAGCTTGTAAATCTATGGAGGAGATAAATCCTCCATTCGTCACACACTCTCTTCTCTGTGCCTCTCTTCCTGCTGATTCATCTCACACTCATGACCCAGGCCCTGGCACTTGGGTGTTACACATGCAAACCCGTCTGTGTGCGACACACACTCTCGCTCCTTTTCTCACACACACACATTGAAGTGGGATTGAATGGAGAACGTGTGGCTCCTACAAGCAAAGAGTGGTGATGACGTGCGTCGCTCACAAATGTTTGTGTGTACAATGAAGATCTTTTCACAGGAAAGAGCTATCAGTTCTAGGAATTCACTGAGTACACACTGTCTCTCTCTCTCTCACTCTCTCTCTCTCTCTCTCTCTCACACACACACACACTCACACTCCCTCTGTCCCTCACTCTTTCTCTACATGCATATATTTGGAGAAAGCAGTGTCCAGCAGTAGTCATTTCAGTGAATTTTAGGCTGTGCTTAGCTAAATGAGGACTCACTCTAGAACAATGCACATCCACCTGACTCATCAGAGACAAACTGCGGTGGTCTGACAGGATGTTAGCCCCACACGGTGACACAACGACACAAAAAGATAAGAGTGCCCATCTGAATCAGCCACAGCATCCTTAAGCATTCATTCATTCAACCATTCCTTCATTCGCATTGTGTTACCGTCGTCCATTAGACTGCAGTTATTTCACTTCAGACAATACACTTCCCAGAAGAATGGGACAAATAACAGTGCAGGTGTAAGACAGCATTGTTCCATTTTGCTGTGAGGTCCAGATTAAAGCTTAAGAGGATGTTGAATGATTAATCAAGAAGAATGAGCGACCGGCAGTTTTGGCTCATATCTGCAGCAGCTGAAGGGCACATTGATCAGTAAGTCTGCAGTTAGCCAGGAGACCAACCCTTCACCCGTCAATCAAAGGGCACTGGTGTCATTCCCAGGCTTAGACCATCGTCCAATCAGACGGCGCCCAGGGGAACTGTAGGTGAAAAAAGTTCAGCCTTTGCGTCACGTCTGCTGTGGGTTTTTTTTGGTTTGAGATGCGTTGCATTGAAATGAGAAAAGCTTAAGGAAAATCCCTGTTGTTGATTGTTTATCTGTTTATTTAGCGATGCATCTCAACCCAAATTGACCTTGATATAATCCACAGAGTGACGTTTGTACATACAAGGACCCGTCAACCTTTCAGCACAGCATCAGTCAAGCACCCCAGCAGGGGAGAGGGCAGATTAAGCCAGAGAAAATGAGATTGCATGTTAGGTCGTGGTCACTTTTAGGCTGAAAATAAGGATGAGTGTTAGGCTTTGACTTTCCTCATCTCTCATCATGTGGGAAAAAAACTAAATGAATGCACCTTGCATTTAAATTTTACAGAAGTAAATATAATCTGAATGTACATTAAATCTAAATGTGTGCATTCTGAATATATAAGGCCTTTCTTTTGGCTGAAATTTGTGTATTAAAATTGAATTCAAACAAAAAAAGGCATCCAGTGTTTTTTCAGAGCTGTGGGGGTGGAATTTCTGACTAAACTGTTTGTACAGCCCACACAGGAAACCAGAAAAAATAATACATTTATCCTATTTCACTCGAAAAAGCCGACTATAAGACATCATTCTTCCTCAATGTGTGTGTGTTATGTGAAAAGTGAATGCTGGCACTTTCAGATAAATGACTATGTGCTGAGGTATTTCCTCCCTCACCTGTGTTTAAAGCCCATAATCACAGCCCGTGTCACGGATCCTACAGACGGCAAACAGACACAGGCAGACACACATTCACAGATTCACCTCAGCTCCCATTGTAATGGGCCTTTTCATATAGAGAAAACTACAGAACCAATTTCTGCTCAAACACTGTCAAAGGGGCTTAACTCTCACTTAAAAAAATGTTTTCTAAAACTCTCTAAAACTGTAGCAGTCAGTTTTGCCTCTGTATGTGTGTGTGTGTGTGTGTGTGTGTGTGTGTGTGTGTGTGTGTGTGTTAGGACATACCCTGAGTCACATTTGTATTCCCTTGTTGATGCTCATGTACACTCACAAATCTACTCCAAGATACTTTTGGTCCCTCAACTCATTCTTTATTTTAGGCAGACAGAATACATATGAAAACATATGATAATTAGATTTGGGTGTTAGCGGTTTGCAGTTATTAGAATGTGGAGGTTTGTGAAGTCAAAGGGGAAATATTCTTGAAAGGTAACAAAATTCTGCCTCATGAGCTAGCATGCTGCATTTACTGTCGACACGCCAGACTACACATTAACAGACGGTTCATGAGTGAGAACAATAAGACACTGTTTACAGGCTCAGCTTGCAGACTGCGTTAATGTAAAGTCCAGTGGGGTACACAGACACCTGAAATGACCTGCAGATTATGTAAACCTGGTTTAAACAAACACAACACAAACATCTATCTATCTGAATCAATCCATCCATTTATCTACCAACCAATCAATCAATCCTGTTTTTAACTTGTGCACTTATATATGTATGTAAATATGTAGGTATGTATGCATGCATGTGTAACCCATTAGAAAACTGTGTAAAAAATATTTTATTGACATTACATCAAAACACAGTTAATCCACATGATTTTTCACATGATTCATTTCTTTTGATGTTTTCTGTTGAGCAGTGTCACTAAAATGAATTGCTGCCATAATTCTGGCCGTCATCGGCCGTGACTCCTTTTTACCCATATCATTTGCTTATGCAATTTATTTATGACCAAATTTCTCAGCAACAATATTTAGTCAAATAAACCAAATAACCCTTTCATTTCAAACACCTGTGTCTGCCTCATTCCTTCCATCGGGCCTAGACAGGTACTTACCCTAGTGGGTTACACGGTAAACAAGAAAAAAAAACCCTGGCAAGCCAGTGCATTACATATGTATCCTTGTCTGTATTCATCTGCCACTGAGGCAGAGGGATGAGCATTTGCAATCTGGTATGTGTGTGTGTATGTGTGTGTGTGTGTGGTCGCACACTCATTTAGGCAATCCGGTCACAGTAAGCTGCCTCTATAATGGGATGTAATGGTACCAGATTAGTGGAACAATAGATTGGCGGCTGGACCAGGCTGGGGTGGTGGAGGCAGATAGAGGAATTGGGATCTCTATTGCCAGAGGCCAACTTTGACTCTGACACGCTTGGTCATGACATAAAATATCCACTCACACCATCAGTACTGTGGGCATTAGTGTATGAAGAGTGTAGGGTCACCAGCATTTAGAAGAGGTCAGTCAACTTTCAGGAGGCTAATATTCCCCCTACGGCTAAAATCAAGCACTGGATAATCCCATCATTTAAATCAGACCTATTTCACCACAACAACCATCAGTTATGAAACCACAGTTTCCCAGTCAAATATTGACTGCGCATAAAAAAAATTAACATCAGAATTAGACGATGTGTTAATTAGTTCAATTGTGTGATGAAGAAAAGGTTGCAGGCATAACTGTTTTTATGAAATAGTGCAGTGCCAATAATTCTCAGCCATACTGATAATTCAATTCAGTTGAATTAGGAGCAAACTGATGTGCTCATCCCTGGGTATTGTGATTGTTTACACTTGGTTCATTTTGCCCATTTAACCTTCTCTGTAGAACAGAACAATGACTACTTGAATGTTTTTCATGTCACTCTCCACTGGTTAAATGGTTGACAGATAGGTTGCTGGTTAATGTCAATGAATAGCTTCTAGTTTCACTACCTGGTGAGCGTAGTGTTGTTTCCATGGTGAAGTTCTGTAGCTATGCACATGTTCAATTGTCAGCAGAGCTTTGATGTGTGACAAATGGCTTTGTTCTGCTCTAATGCCTGAGTAAAGCTAGCACCGACCAGCTGGAGCAGATGTGCTCCAACAACACAAAACAACAGAGGCCCAGGGCTTTGCAGACTCTCTGAACAAACCTTAAACTTAACATGCACACAGACAGCTCTCATTTATACATACATATACATGTAAATATACATACACACACACACACATGCATACATACATACATACATAAGTGTGTGTATATATAAATAGGTATACATACATGTATTTCACTTTGTAACCAAAGGAAGAACTGACAGATGGTTTAAGAGGTTACATATTAAGAGAGAGTGGAAAGTCACCAAAAGTCATTCTCATCTTTACCCTAGATAAGCTGTGTGGGTCTGTGTTTCTGAGACTGATGTAATAGTGGTGTGGCACTCCTCTCTCAGACATCTTATTCATATGTGTCCGAGCGACGACGTTATGTCATATCGAAACAGAAGTGAAAGCGAACATGAAAGACATCTTTTGTAAAGTCCCCAAAATGTCCACAGGGGCTCGGTAAGAAAGATTTGGGTCTTTTTGTCAATCTTTTCTTTTTTCCTGAGTTGTACAGATGGTTTTGACCAGTGGCCAAAGCAAATAGCAAACGTATTCCTTCGCAACAAAAGATTGGTTATTCCTGCCCACAGATGGAAAGGGAGCATCCTTTGGATTGTCATCATTTTAGATGATTTGTACTTCAACATTACATTTTACACTAATCAACATTTTGGCAGACAAGACAGGTCATTTATCAGATCTAAGCAGACTTTTTTTTTTTTTTTTTTTTTTTTTTTGTTAACAGTAATTTAACTTTCAAGCATAATGGCACTGGTGTTGAAACTAAACTGGCACAAGCACGTTGTTGGGATAGGGCGGGATGGTTTGGAATTTCTGCTGAATTTCCTGCTCTTTGATTGTCTGAGTTCATACCCTCTCAGACATTCCCCACTGCTGCCAAGGGAGTTTTTAAGGCAAATACAGAGAGTTACGGCAGTGTGTGTGTGTGTGTGAGCATAAAGATATATAATATCTACAGTTTCCACATACCACAATTGACCCTCATTATACTTCAAGCACATTGAGCGTTTGAAGCTATGAAAAACACATAGCTGACTGTGCAATCCAGTCGGTGTATATAAACATACAGCAATGGGCAAAAGCAGAAGGAAAAAGTCTGTTTGAGCGAACCATTCTGTGGGCATTGTCTCACTTTCAGATCACGGGAAAATCAATGTTCTAAATTTTAAAGGAAACACGAGGTTCGATCTTAAACCTCGTATTTCATTACATAACATAAGATGAGCAATCGGATATGTGGGATTTCAGATCCGATATGTGGGATTTCTTGTAAATAACATTCTCTGTCTAAAAATATTATTTAAAAGAGCATTTGTGTGGTAAGAAAGAAGATGAACAGTGTACATGAAAGGAGAGAAGAATATACAAATGGATGGAAAAGAGGTAATAGTCTATCTGATCATGCTTTCCACAAAATAGAGAGATTGTGCAAAGCTTGGGTGGAGATGGAGGTTTCTCCATTACTCAGTGACCTTTTCACATACAACACTACTCAAAATGTACTGGCAGAAATCTGCTGATTAATTTTTGAAATACTATAACACATCCAAGATGTGTAAGAGACAGAAATTCTCCCCATAATGTTACAAAAACCCAGTGTGTTGCAAACCCTTCCCCCCTTTTCTCTGGAGCGAGGGATACCCCTTGGGGAGTTGGGGGGGGGGGCAATTCCCTCTCCTTTACCCTCTCTCTATCTCTGTCTTTTGAACATGCTGACAGATGTTGTTTGTGGCTCGGGGCAGTGCTGTGATGAAGCGGAGGCAGGCTGGGCTCAGTTCATCTCCGACTCTGCTGACACACTTTGGTTTCCTCCACAGGACAAAACCCTCACACAGCGAGGGGAGTCTGCACCGCATGGTAAACGCTCAACCCAAACGACCCTAGCTTTGCAATGGGCCACTGTTTACTCAGTCTGTCAGCTTATGTTAATATTTGAACTTTTTTTTTCTTCTTTCTGAAAGTGTGACATTCTGTCCGTGAAGGGAGGGTTGTGTGTGTATGTATGCATATGTATGCATGTGTGTGTGTGTGTGTGTGTGTGTGTATGTGTGGTAGGGGTGGCAAGCATAGTGGAAGTATACAAATACATATAGTCAAAACAGATGTGAGCACGTATAAAATCTTTGGTTCTTACCAGCTGTCTCTGGGGATATCACTCAATCGCTTCCTGTCATCAAAGGCACAGGACTTGTCTGTAAAGGTCACCCCTCCTCTTTCCCAAAGGATGACGAATCAACACTTCTCTGGCCAACACCCTTGTGTCTCAGAGGGCCAGAGATAACGCCCCTAAAAAGCTCACTGTCATCATGAAACAAAGGCATCTCACTGATGAGGCAACACAGCTTTTTACACTGTTGCACTCTAGGACAAATCACAATGATGAAAAAAATGTGATCAAATTTGCTTGGTTTAATCCTTGAAGAAACAAGTAGTAGGCAGAGAGGTATGTTTTCAAGGTTGTACCATAAGT
The DNA here is from genome assembly GCF_902362185.1 of Chanos chanos. Taxonomy (NCBI): domain Eukaryota; kingdom Metazoa; phylum Chordata; class Actinopteri; order Gonorynchiformes; family Chanidae; genus Chanos; species Chanos chanos. The sequence goes on along the minus strand of NC_044498.1, from coordinate 35,582,127 downwards.
TGCTCCGAAACATACATTTTGCATTTTACACAAACTTCTCCAAAATATACAAACTGCTCCATATAAATATACAGATATACATATGTGACAGGCATATTAGCAAACAATCCTGAAAGTCTGTCTGGCACAACCAAGCACAGTATGTTCTGGAACTCTCATCTAAAACAGGTATGAAAAGCCACACAATGAAAATTATAATGTCTTAAGATGAAATGAAAAGATGCTGTAAAATAAAGTTAGAATTCCCTTTGAAAAGCATGGCACAGTCATAGGTAATCAATAGTCAATTACAGAGAATTGTGGAGTAAGTAGGTTTAAGCATAACTGACTGCAACAGCCAAGAAAACATTCTGATTCAAGCCTTCCAATCAATACTCTTGATTGGCAAACACGGCTTGGCGTCAGAAAATTTTTCAAGGCAGACAAAGAAGGGGCAGAGAATTCAATATGGGTACAGAGTAACTGCCATGGTTTTGTTTGTACTGTTCAGACCACACCCATTGTTCCTAACCATGTATTGCAAACATTTTGTAAACACTCTATGCCAGTACAATGAGAACGCCAGTCCATATATTTGAGTGACAGTCTCTACTCTACATCTGCTACAAAATAGGAGGGCATTGCTATCTTAAGAGCACACACACATACACACACACACACACACACATTAAACTGCCAGTCTGAGGAGTAGCTAAACACACAAGTAACTCTGAGCCGGTCTGTAATTACAGAAAGCTCTCATCTGGTTTATGAGCCAGCCTTAATGTAATATTACTTCCCTTTGCCAGCAAAACCCACAATCTCTGCTCTAAGTGACTCAGACGAGCTCCGAGTTTAAAATCAAAAGCCCGGACAACAGTGTATCACCAACACAACTCTTAAGATACACTCCACCTAATCAGGTCCTTGATGTTTAGCTGCATCAGCATTTCTATTTGCATGAAACTCAAAACAGCTTCTTTTTTTTTGCTGTAGTTTAACTATGTGTTTCATATAGTAACGGGGCTGTTATTACTCCTTTGGTTTCCCTCTATGTCTGTTCTTCATCAGAGATTATTACAGCTGTACCCGGCATGAAGGCACAGCTCCGGTAATTGTGTTGCGCGTTTCTGCCACGCGTTGCTTTCATGTTGCGTGTATCACGTGTGATCCATGAAGATAGGTATTTCTAAAGAAATGACTGCACAAAGGAATGGAAGCAATATAAAACAAGACATATTTGTTGCTTCTCGGAAATGAATGAGCATGTTAAGTTAAACCAGGTAAACAAAAGGACAGGCACCTCGGCGTTTGTTCTTTCACACGTATCTGAGAAAGAGAAGACAAAAATAGAGGAAAAGATACAGAATGTGGTGGTCATTTTAAGCCTAAAATGAAATATAAACACGAGTAGTTGTCTTTACTTGTGTCAGGATGTACATGGTCAGGTATAATGAAAGGTCATGTTTTGTCTAAGCTCATATGTGTTTTTATAAAAACAGCAAGGACGGTAGACTATCAGGAGGTACCACAACACCTGGAGATTGTGTGTGCGTGCATGTACACACACACGGTCTGGAGAGTCATGAAGCTTGATTTAATCAGTCTCTGCCTCCCTGCTATTAGTCATGACAGATGGCAAGGGCCTGTGTCAGGGAAATGTGGCAAACCAATGTGTCCCTAGACACAGTGTGTTAAGGGACAGGTAATACAGTTGGTCTCATTGTGTGGCCCTTATGAGTAAACATCTTTACCCAAATCTGTGTATTCTGGATGGGGATTACATTAGACTCGAGACAGGCATCGCTCCAAATCTTATTTCTTAAAGCTTTACAAGGATGTACTTTACCTTACAATTAAAGTGGAAACTCTAGAACAAAGGAGATGAAGCGTCTGCCTCTGAGGGAAAAACAGGGAAAAGAAGAAAAGGCTCTGTAAACATGTGCCTGCAGGTTTCTGCAGCTGCCTCACTTGCTCATGATGGGAGTTCTGAAAATGCTGCCTGTCTGCATTCCTTTCCGTAGTTTTAACCAAAAGTTTGGGGTTGTGGAGGGGGGGGGGGGGGGGGGGGGGGATTTGAGTCATTTAACAGTCACTGATCTAGATTCTCCTTCATGAGAGACCTGGAACAGCATAAGGACTTTGCCTTGTGCTTGGGACAGAAAAAGAGTCCCATAAATTTAGAGCCAAATTAAAAAAGATAAAATAAAAAAAAAGTAATTTCTTGAAATACCTCAGCAGTGACAAACTGCTGTAAAAACATTAACCATTTTTGGAAGGGCACTTGAGGATGAGGGAGAGACCTTAATGCGTCTGTGGTGAAAGAACAGAGCGACGAGATGGCGGTTTGTTATGGCAAGACTCTGTGGGGGCAGGGTTGCTAAGACAACACCACAGAATTATCCAACAAGAGATGGTGGCACTGGTGCTTGAAAACAGTAACAACCATTGCTATATCATCCTCTTAGAAACAGCCGAGAAACAGCAACAATTTAACTTCCTCAATCGCAACTGAAAACAATTAACAATGGTTGAGTATGAGTAATTGTTCTTCAAAACGAATCTGTTTCACGCCAAGGACATGTACAGATAAAGAAGGTCACAGTTTTTTTATAAGTGACCTTTTGGAGCAATAACCTCTGGAAAACTGCTGTGACTTTTGTTCTGTGTACACCCAGTATGAGTTAACAACCTCCTATATCGTAGTTCATTTTAATACGATCCGAACTATAACAGCGTACCACTGTTTTTTACGTAACACGGTTAAAGAACATGCCAGCAAGCACAAGTATTGCTTGTATCTTTTATTTTATGTACAGCACATAAGAAAAAGAAAAAAAAAAAAAAAAGCCCACTATTGACCAATGGGGAGTGGCGGACGGCCGCTGTGCTCGCACACACACACACAAACCACCTCACATCTGCAATATCTTCAGTCAAGACACAGATGGGTTAATTAAAAAAAATATATATAGTAAACTGTAAAAAGAGGAAAAATACGGCCACTGAGAATTTTAATTGAAGCTCTAATGTTCAGAGTCCGTGCACTTAGCAGTGAGCTTTAAATATCCCTTGAGCGTCCCCTCCCCCACCACCTTCACAGAGCAGGGACGCTTTAAATTCTCCTGTCCCTAAAGGTCAATCATGCACTCTGTACAGCCAATGGACTAGAATGACTATTTGACTGTGGTTGAGACTGTAGAGAGCCAGAGAAAAAACTGTTTCATACAACCCCCCCTCTCCCACCCCCACCCCCAAACACACACATCACTTTCACACCAGTGTTGAATTCACAGTATCTTTTCAGCATTCCTGTTTGTTTGTTTTTAAAGCTTTAATAAAAGACGTGATGCATAGGATATTACACTTCTGTCTGTTTCTCCAGTGGAACATTTGATAAAGGGGAGGGCAAGGGGAATGTACGATGACAAACCCGAGTAAATGCACGAATACAGTGTACACAACAGTCCCCTGAAAGCTTCTCTTTGTCCATGTCCTCACATACACAAAAAAAGAAAAAAAAAAAAAAAAAAGAAAAAAAAGAAAGAAAGTCACGTCCAAGGCCATGGAACGTCAACCAGGAGGCTTCAGAGATCTCGTCTGCTATTCAGTGCTGCAACTCCAATTAGTGTTTTTTTTTTTTTTCGGTCAATGAGTATACAGCAGGCCACCAAGGTACAGATAAAGTGCTTTTCTTAACATGACACATTAAATAATTAAAGCAAGTACAAATGCACACTGTAGATCATTTTAAACGACCCACGACACATTTCCAAAAAAGGTATTAAAAAAAAAAAAAAAAAAAACCATTATAATACAGTGAAAAGAGAAAATGGTGGACAGAAGATATATTTCTTCAAGGGGACAGAAACCAGTTGGAGAAACACATCCATCTGGTGAAGATGGAGCTACAAACAATGAGTTACTGCATGTAGTAAGACCTACTGATTGATCTCTAGATGCAGAGGATTTCAAAAGAAAGAGAAAAAAACCCCAAAAAGAGTTTCACATTTTCATACTTGAAGAGGAAAGACTGTGGAGTAAGACTTGTCATTTGTAATTTGTGTTTGTTTGTTCTGTTTATTTCAGCACCCGATAAGGATGGCACTGGGGTTGAACTAAGCCGACGCAGCTCTCCGTCAGAAATTCATCTGTGGACGTGAGCCATTTTACTAGCGCATAGAGAAGGAGAGAGAGAAGGACCCTTCAGTAAGAAAACAGCAGCAGTGAGGAGATCTAACAGGACTGTTTAAAAAACAAACAAACAAAAAAAGCAGTTGCCTTGAGTGTTTCGCGAATAATAAATACATTCGGATTTATAGTGTTGAGCTACTCGTTCTAATGAAACATAAGTCCTAGACAGAGACAGAGAGAGAGAGAGGAGAGGGGGGTGTGAAGAGGAGGAATTCTTCTGGGTAGTGTTTGAGATGCCCCCAACAGGCCCTCCTTGCTCCCAAACCCAGTCAGTCAGCTCCTCAATGGAAGGCCATTTTCCTCCAGCAATGTGAAAAAGAGCCTTCACTCATAATATCCGTGGCAACCACAGGCACTCTCTCTCCCACGAGGATGCTTACAGGAAGTGTGAGCAGACCCCAGAATGACAGCTATTCTTCAGACCTCAGACTCTTCAGAGAGAAGAAAGAGACAAACAGAGATTAATGAGCAAATAGTTTAGCCTAGACAGACATGTATTTGTTACTATGGGGTACTTGGTGACTATGGTACTGTTTGACATGGGTGATTCTTCTGTAAGGGGAACAGTATCTGATCCTCCTTAAGAGGTGGGCAGATGACAAACAAGGACTAGGTAAAGTTCAGAGCATAAAGGCAAAATGACGCCATTAGGAAAAAACACTGAAATTGTACAATGACTAGGACCTCAGGCATCAAAAAGACAAAAAACAGCTGTTTAACAGCCCACAGACGTGAATTCCAGACAAAACACAGTCTAATCATGCCTAAAAATGGCCAAGAGGAAAGTCAGCAGTCCAAACACTAGCAAAGGGAGCGCTAGGTCACCCTAGGCCAATATTTAACTTACAGAAATGTCAGATCCTCAGCTAACATTACCAACATGGCAACATCGACTGTAACAGAAACCAAGGGAACTGACAACTGATTCAAAGTAAGAACAAATTAACCATGGTACATTTGGCTGATCCAAAAACAATACCACCGCATTATTTGTCACAGCAAAGGGTATGATTTGAAAACAAAAGGGAAAACACACTGCCTAATACCACATAACATTCAGTTCTAAAAGAAAGAAAGAAAGAAAAGAGTTCAGTGCTCACCTATGTCTCGCAGTGTGACAGCAAAGAGGTGATTTCAGGGCCCATGTGACCGACAGCCTTGGCAGCCTCGACAATAGCCCTACGATACATCCCTTTCTTCTTACGATTGAATCGCAACCTGAAAAACTCACGGAAGGGTGAGAGTTTTGCGACGGACAGCTGGGAGGTGGTGGGTGAGCCAAACCAGGACACCTTTGCCTCAGGCCAGGGCGCCTCACATTCACCCTCCTCCCTTCGACTACCACTGATGCTCAAGATCCGTGCCGGCCACCAAGGAAATCCATGGATCTTCCCCCATACCACATCCCCAACTGTCACTGCATGACCCTCCTCTGTCACACATTTGGTCATACTGCGTGTATGTAGTCGCACTGTAAGCGGTGGAACAGTTTTGCCCTCTCCTCGTGAAGATGATGAAACGGATATGTCATCTCCCGGCGCTAGGTCACACAGTTCCGGTGATGTTCCGTCTGAGCTGAACGATTTGGATTCATCTAGGCTGTCGCTGCTGCACACCGACAGGCTCGATGAGTCCGCCTTCCTCTTCCGGAAGTTGATTAGCAAGGTCAGGTCACCGTGCCGCTCAGCCTCCTCCCCTGAACTGCCTGACCAAAGCTCAAGAGAGTTCTTCTCTCCTGAATCGTCAGAGTGTGGCAGCCCGGAACCTGGAAGTCTCGGACTGCGTCTTCGGGTCCCTCCTACCAACTCTGCCTCGTATAGAGAGTCGTGGTCATCACCGTCACCGCGGGACCGTAATCGGATTTTAGGTGATGGGATGTCCTGGCCATCAAGCATGGGCTTTGGTAGCTTGAGTTTGGGAATGGACACAGTCAGGCCAGTTCTTATTGGGTTAACGGGAGAGCGCAGGTCTTTCTGAGACTCGCGACTACCATCACGTTCACCGAGCCCGTTCTGGATTAGCTGTTTGGGGCAAAAGGGTTTGACAGACCCGTGTACTCTTGAAGGGATCTTCATGACCTCACCTTTTCCTTGTGGGGTGCTGTAAGAGATCTTGATGACAGGACTATGAGGAACAACGTCCCCCCCAGGAAACTTCTCCTCTTCCTTCTTGTCTTTCCGGAAGCGTTTGCTGTCGTAGCTAGGCATATCCTCCCGTCTTTTACACTCTTTGTTAGCATCTCCATCAATCTTCTTCTGGTTCTTTGCAGTTGTCTCCTTGGCATCATCACCACCCTGTGGAGCATTTTCTTTACGGGATGTCTTGGCCACTGTAGACCCATCCTTGCTGTCCTCATCACTATTCAGTGTGTTCTTGCACTTCTCACAAAGCACCTGTCGCGGTCGTAAGCGGATAGTGCTCATGGTCATTTGGCCTGGCTCTCGAGTTCGTCTCTTCTTCCTCTTAATTGGACGAGGAGGAGGTTGGGGTACCCACTGGCTGTAGGTGTGTCGAACCCACATGGGCTGTGGGAAGGGTGCACCCTCAAAGTATGGAGGGTAGGGTGCCTGACCTGCAGGCACAGGGATGGGCACAGGGGCGGGCACAGGGGCAGGCACAGGGGCAGGAGGGTTCTTGTCAGGGAGGCTATTTTCATCCTTTGGTTGCGGTGCCATCTGACTCTGGGGTTTAGCACCAGGCTCTTCGCTCTGAACTGCGCAATCCTGTCTCGATACGAGAGATTCCTCTGTTTTCCCTACAACATCAGGCAGGCAGAACAGCCCAGTTCTTTAGAGGGAAGGAAAGAGAAAAAGAAAGAGAAAAACCATCAACCTACTGACAATGTGAAAAATAATACAACCTTAAGCATGCAAATATACACAAAATCTCAAACAGAAATGGTACTACTCAGTACAACACTCCTACAGTTGTTGTTCCCCCTAAAAATCAGCGAACATTGTAAAAAAACAAAAAATCCCATATCACTGTATATTCAAATTATAGTCTGATCCTCTATAATGTCAGAATTATGCAATAAGACATGTTCAAAGAACATTCTTTCAACAACTATGTTGCAACACTCAGCATACGATTCCAAGAATTTCCAGGAATTTAAATATGACTACAAGCATGTCTAATTGTGGCTCATGAGCAGTAGGAAATCAGGTTTCAATGCCTCATGTAATCGTGAGGAAAGCTGGCCATATTTTTTTTTCCTAACGAAAGGCCTACGAGCATTGCCAAAAAGGCCAATATCATGTACTAGTTTTTGCAGTGAATTTTGTCCCTATGAAACAGAGAGGAAATAACTCAGGTAAAACGTAGGCCTAGCTATCATACTTAGGCCTAAGTCTATAAACAGTAGTAGCCTATTAATGACACTAGGCTGTGTTTATTTGGCAATTTTTATTCAGACAAAAACATGACAACATGAAAACAATGACAATTAACATTGCCTGCTCACTGTCTAAGGACATTTCTTTTTAACATGGAAAGATACAGAGAGGCATTGGGGAAAAGTGCGTAAGTAGGCCATTGTCTTTGTCTAAGGGTGCTAGACCTCAAGTGTGTTTGCTGTACTTGAGTCCAAAAATAAAGTCACACATTTCCTTTGTGCTGTGGACATATGGAGCCAGAGGGTACTGGGTTAGAGATTTTATAAAGCATCTGTGGCCAAGGCAGTAACATGGCTGTGCTGTGTCAGAGGCAGCAGACAAAGAAGCTGACAGGGTGCCCCGGAACACCCCCCACCACAACCCCCAATTCACTGAACAAAAACAATCCAATGAGTCACCAGGGACTGAGAACAGGAGAGCCAGGAGATTCTGTTGTTTTCATATCCCTGTCTGATATTTGATTGTGTGGGGACCACTCATTAAAGCCAATAAAATGGTCCTACAGGTATAAGCAGGTGTTCCCTTGAGCCATAAACCACGATTATTTGAAGGTTTAGATCAGAGTAAGGAAGGGGTGGGGGGTGGGAGGGGAGAAGCTTAGAGACTGTTCAAGAATTCCCTGGCCCGAAAACGCAACAATATGACACTCTTCATGTCAAAAGACCCTGACACAGAGTACAAAAAGAACAAACAGTCCAAGGTTTGGCCACGAACAAGGACAGATCTAGTGTCCTTCAGTGAGTCAGTGAAGTCACTTAACATCACAAACACGATGTAACAAAGTTGTGAATCTAGGTAGAGTAGCAAATGATTACATAACATCTGAAACACAATACGTTGAGAAACGCAGTTTCACTCCAGTAATCAACCCAACTTCCACAAAATGGACAGGGTCAGGAATGTCATTGGACAGGCTTTATTTTCCTGTATTCTTGCAGTATTTCTTTTGAGCTTGAATGTCTGTTTCTCTGTGAGAGGAAAAGCTGGCAAGATGCAGCACTGCTATAAATATACATCAAGCCATTTAGAATAGCCTACACAGTAAAGCAAACAAGACACAAGGCACGTACATGTGACGGCACATCTGACACAGACTAAGTCATGAGACAAAAATTTAAGTAAGACGGAATGTGAGTTCAACTTTACATTACAGTGCAATACAAACACTTGACCTAAAAAAATATTAAATGGTACTATAAAGATGAAGGGGGTCACTCCCAGCGGAGGACAAGCTTTGTCAGACAGAAAGACAGGAATTGTCCTATAACATGACAGATCATTCGAGAGAATGGGAAGGATGATCTATCACTGAAATCATAACCTCATATTAAGCACCATCCATTGATAAAAAAAAAATACCACTGACAGCCTTAAAGCTGAGTAGCATTGTGGAGTAACTGGGGTGCACATCTTACCCACAGCTATACCTACTGCGAGAAAATGCTGATTACAGTCAAAGGGGAATAAAATGGCTGCCTCTAGAGAAAATGATTCAGTTTAATTCTGGTTCTAAATATATATAACCTGGGGGTTGTGCTCTAGCTGCTCATCCAAAGCTACAACAATGAGAAATGGCCTTCCATATAAGAACACTGGCCATGTAACAAACTACATTAAGTGACAAGAATTACAGACTGATTATAATTACTTGAAAGCTTTGCGATGTTGTCTGCTTGTGTTTCAAGCGATACAAATGAACTCTTGATGATCCTTCATTTCTCAACAGCACTGAAACAGCTAACTAGTTAGCATAGCAAGCTAACCACAAACCTAGCTGACAGGCTAGCAAATGGCTAACTAGCTAACCAGTTAGCTTCAGAACTGCAGCTAACCGTTTGATAATCAGTTGCAATGTAAAGCACAGACCGCGGGATTGGTTGATAATTCCTAGTGCTGGCAACCATACACGGTTCATTCATTCATTTGCGGTAACGGTTTGATTTGGGATGAGTTCTATTGTGTTAATTCCAGGCCCTGGTTATCTTCAATTGGCCTCCTTCACTGCAGGCCCCCAGGGTAACTGTCCATTCTTAAAATACGCTTCATATTTCAAAACAATGTTAAAAGTCACACTCACTTTTTGTTGCAATCAAGTAAAATCCCTGTGTAGTTCTTCTCTCGGTACGTAAGTGTCACCACGAGTGTGTCGTTAACTATTTGATCGATGGTCACTGGAATCCGGGAGCCGGCCCGCAGCTCCTCCGACACAGCCTCCATACTTTCCGAGTTGAGGTGTCCGGGTTGGCGCTGCTCGATCCCGGCCGCCAGAGCCACGGTCGCGTCGGCCTAAGATCCAACTCCCCTCTCTTAGCGAGCACCGGGAGGCTACAGCAGGGCAAGGAATGACGCCATCAACCCCGCCAAGGCAATTACAACACAGCCACCAGTGGTGACGTCACAAAGAAAAACGAGTGGAATCCTGACACATTTTGGCCTATTTCGGGTACATTTGAAATACTCTGAAGTTTTTTTGGATTAATATTCTACAGGATTTAGTAGAACACTGCAGATTTTGTGTAGAACCACACGATTTGCCTCTTTTTGATAAAAACTTAAAGGCTTTCTACCTCCACCAGACTTCATACAGAATCCTAAAGGTTTATGTCCCCTCATTAGTCCATTTTCAAATGTTTGAAATCCATAAAGGCTGTGTTACTTTACAGTGTAAAATGTAAATAATCTATGTTCCCCTGTGGTTAATTCAGTGCAGTTTTGCTGTGTTAGAATAAGCACCTCTTTTGTTGTGTGGAGAGAATGGTGAGATGCCTAATCTTCGCCCTCTCTGTATCATAAGACAAATGATAAGTGTGAACTGATTTGCTCAAATGATTTTTTAACTATTTCCATCAGCTTTTAGCCAGTTTGGATGCATGTTTAATAATGCCACAAAAGGGACGTTTTCTAAGAACATTCTGACATAACACGCTAACACAGAACTGAGACAGACTGTGGTTTTCCACTTCCCTACAAAAGGGTCACACAAAGATCTCACTGATGATTCCACATGCTGGCTTTGTTAGTTGTTCTTAATCAAACTCATCAAAAAACTTCCTGTAATGCAGGGTACAGTGACAGACCTCTGAAACAAGAGTATAAAGAGATGCACTTTGATAACATATGTTAGACGACAAAAAACTGTACAACAACCTTACTCACAGTGACACCCACAACAACTTTATTCATCCTCATTGTAAGGGTTCAGTAATAACAAACTGATTTTTGGGTCATTGAAATTAGACACTAAAGAGAGATCAAAGAGAATTTGACCACTAAAATCAGTAATCACTGAATTTGATATAATTAAGACATAAGCCCTGTTCCTAAAATGGCTGACAAACATAATTGTGTAAGAAAAAAGCATGATCAGACAGGCGCCACACTGTGGCTGAATGAAGAACACACTCATAAGATTTCATAATGTATTGGGCAGTCAGCAGGCTAAAGTAAGGACAGAACCTAAACACTTTAGCATAAAAACAGATTTAGGTTAGTGTTATGTTACAGTCACCTCTGGCATGTGTGTGTTTGGTGATGGCTGCTAATGTGTTAATGGAACAGGTGCCTGGGTTATGTCCTTCTCCCAGTCTATGGAAACTGTACTTGTTTTATTGACTTGCGTGAAAAGCAATAACCATTGAGAAAGGGTGTAAAAGATTGTGTAATCTTGAGTCTAAATGGGTGAGAGATTAGATTCCAGTTCTTAAGGTTGCAAATGCATCTGTAACAGTTTATTACTACTATTTTTATTGGTGTCCTTTTGCACAGTACTGTAACACTTTAGAGAGAAAAAAACTCAGTATCCATCTTTTTATTTGTCATAACATCTTGGCAAATTCTACCCAGTAAAAGCAGTAAAGCGATACTCCAGGTCTCTTCCATATTTTTTCTGTGTGACCTCACTCTGCAGTTTTTTCACCTGAACAGGAAACAAAGGAAAATGTTGGATGCAAAGTTAGATTGACTGTCACCACATCGTCTACTCCAAGGGAACATTATAATAATTCTGTTTCTGCTCCTCTGAGATGATGTTGTATAGCACACAACATTTACAGGTCTTGTTATCGGATATTTTCAATTCAGTTAAGGCCGTCTTTTCATCTGTGGCATAAAAATTGTTGACAAGTACTACGTTGTAGAGAGGACAATCCAAATCAGATTATATCAAAAGTAGTAACTATGTGCAGGACATACCATATTAAAAACATAAAATCTAAAGTCATTAATCATTGTCACAGACACAAGTCAGTGACTGTGTGGTCTGTCTATGTAAATCCAAATGCAGGGACATACCTCTTCCATTTCCCTTTTGGCAGCTTCTGTTTCCTCCCTAGCAGTTCCTTTGGATTTTCGGCGCCGTTGCTGCATCATCTGGACATGACCCTGTATACGCTGCTCCAGCTCACGATCCCGGGCAGCTCTGAGGTTACACAAGTCAAAGGTCAACTAGATGTTAATTCAGTTAACTCCTATGTAATGCAATACCTTCTGTGCTTTTCAATGAAATCTGACACCGCCAAAACCACACTAAAAGGACTATTAGATATCTAATGCCAGTGGCTAACCATTTAACAAAGCTACAGAATATTATTATAAGCTCTGAGATAACAGTGATAGTGCAGTTAACAGTGCTGAGAAAAAAAGAAAATCAGTGTGTCCCGGAAGTGTTCATTAAATAACAGAATTTCCTAGCCTACTCAAACCAATCTTTCTGGCCTCTGCATCTTTATGTAATATACTTGATTCAACTCATTAACCTCTTAATGATTCAGCCAGGGAATCAGAATTAACTACAATGCTACCAGGAGGGACAGGAGAGCTTCTAAGACAGGACTGGGTGACTCAGACCTGGCTAATAAATTAGTCTAGAGAACAATGTACTGTATCTTTCTGCCTGAGCCACTAGATGTCCCCATATACTGTTGAACAGTCAATTCCATATTTTAATGACTGCAAACAACAAAGCGTCTATATCAGACATTTGTTAATGAGCTTTGATGATGTATTGTGAGCTACCTGGACTCATCCACCTCCCTGCGTGACCTTAACGACCTCTGTTTCTGCTCTGTCTCTGATTCCTGTGAGACACCCTGAGTAGCACTCTGTGAAGTGTTGGACTGGACTTTGCTCTTATTATCAGAACAAGATGTCTCTGTGGCATAAGGTATGTTCTTCACTCCCTGAAAAAATAAAAACAACAACAAAATCAACATTATCTCTTTATGTTAAATCACTAAAATGTCATCTCTGCTTACAGTCATACAATGGCTTCAAAATATACACAATGAGGCAAGCACTTGAAATTATACGTGTTCATTTTATAATGCTCACACACATACTGAGGAAAGTAGAAAGCTAAAACTGTTGTGTGTGGCTATAAAGAAAAATAAATTTCTCAAAAGTAAATCCAATTAGGATTGCAATAATTGAATTATGTGGAAGAGCGCTGGCCCCTGTGTTTCTATTTTGATGCCAGCTTTTGCTGTTGGTTAGAAGCACCCATGAAAGAGTTTAAAAAATCCCCTTAGAAACATTCAGTTCTCAAATATAGTCTTTTCTGTGGTTTCTTATGCAGTTAGTGGACTTACACAGATTTGCTAAAACTGAGGAAGTAAACAATTTTTTCCATAACAGTGTCAAGTAAGCCCTAATGAGTAACTCTGTGTGAATAATGGAAGTTAAGAATGGAGACTCTATCTGGTCATCAAGACTGCAACTGGATCATTTTGATCCTGGTAACTAAAGTCTGGTTCTGAGTACTAAGAAATTTGAAAGTGGGTTGTATGAGTAGTGGATAGTGACAATGGACAGCTCCAGTAATGGATTTTGTTTTGTGGTTTTATCTTTGGCGGGTGTATGTGTGTTTACCCATTGGGCTTGTGCCTTGTCCCTGGTCGAGTGTGACTGTTGCAGTACGATTGACTCTGCGCATCTCATACACACTGTGCTCTCACTAGCTAGCCCTTTTCCTGTCTCCAAATGGGCCAGTCTCAGCGGGGAGTCTGAGCAGCAAGACTCGATTTTTCTCAGAGACTACACACACCAGAAACAGCGAGAAACACTCCAGTCAGAATGTCCATAAGACTATACTCAGACTACATTATTTATCATGAGCCCTGGCTGCTATTGAATATTGGTTAACAATTTATACTTGCAATAAATTGCTTATAAATAAACTGTGTTCTATGTTATCATTTGTTGTGTTGAACTTTTTGTTGACCAGGTTTTGCCTCAGTGTTAATTTTATGAATAAACAGAAATGTACATGAAATGAAGAGCTGTTGTACCTCCTCTCTCTTTTGTCGCTCTCTCCTGTCCTGCTTGCGCTCTAGAGTTTTCCTCTTCTGCAGGACCATGGCTTGATTCCTCCATTCATGCAACAGCTCCTGATCTCTGAAAGGGAAAAGAGCAAAGAAAAAAATTCCACTACCTCAGCACTTTCAATATTCATCTGAAAAACTACAATATACAGATGGTTTCCACTTATTTTGTTTCGTGTTCTACAACTGTAATATGATTTGACTGGAATACCAGTAGGTTAGTCCAATGGGATTTTAACTTGGACTCTCTTTACGTACCCCTTATTGGCTTTGGAAGACACAAATTTTAACTCCCTCCCTTTGCTGAATTTGATGAAATTTGACACAATACAGCCCTGCTTTCTGAAACTGCAAGGAAACTTGAGGTAAAAGTTCTACCCTTTCCTGGAATTTTGTAGAACTAATAGCTTAATCTAAAAATGTTTGGGCTAAAAATAAGGATTCAGCTGACACCATCTGCTGAACTGCTGTTAGGTCACATTTCTCTCACTCACTTTTCTTGTTTTTTTTTTTTTCCTCACCAGCAAAAGCACGAACATGCAATCAAAAATACCTATGTTTGTTTTGTACTCTCCTCATTCTCCTCTGCTCTGTTCAAATTATTATTATACTTTTTTCCTGTCAGGGAGATAAACCTAGAAAGCACTAGCTTACTTCCGCCTTTGCTCGAGAATGGCTTGCTTTTCCTTGAACTCCTTCATGGCAGCTAGTTTTCTCTCCTCTGATTTCTTCCAATACTGACAATCAAAAGGGGGGAGCTCTGGGACTACTTCTTTAATTGAAACTATTTTCCTGCATAACACAAACGAAAAAAAAAGGGATTTCTCTCTTTCATGGCAGCTACTGATGGTGTGTATTCCTGTAGATTTGTTTTTAAATAAATATTCTCTTCATGGTGTGTCTTGGCCCAAAGGTACACAAAGAATATAACATAATACAAAGAAATGTTCCAGTTAAAGACACTAGGCTGGTATCCTTGCTTTCTCAGATACAGAGGGTCACGACTTAAAAGCACTTCTACTGTGACCTGGTCTGATCTCATTCGATTCTCCATAAGGATGAGTAGTATGTAGCATATGCTCAGACTCTGTGATTATTCTTTAAATGCGTATTTAGAGCTATGCCATCGGATCTCACCACAATCTCAACTAGATGAAGCTTTTTGTTATTAACTGTTATTTTTAAAACCCATTTCCCTTTTGTGTCTTCAATTCTTTTATTTCATACCGCTGAAGAGAGGGAGGAGGGTGTTTTTTGTGGGATCTGTTGCCCTCTGCTGTCCTGGGGTAATCTAGCAGTGGGAGGGTAAGTATGCTATATCCTAAATCTGCTCTGTCCATCTGGATCATCTTCTGTTTGAGCTCCTCAAAGCGTCGCAGGTCACGGTCTGATGCCTCTTCACACAGATCCAGACTGGACTTCTCCAGCTCTGACAACTGCAGCCTCTCCACAGGGGGCATCTCTGAGACTGGGAACAAGCCAGAGTGACTTCATATGCAAATGTATGCAGCTAGTGGGTACAGGCTTGGCAATACATAGATGTGACCTCTGAGGTCATCGCTGAGCAATTTTTGAGCTGAGCAATTCAAAGTGCTTTTCTTGCTCCACAGAAAGCGAATTATGGCAAGCTTTAATTCTGACAGTGAGTACACTGTACAATAACAAAATGTGACATAATTTAATAGAAAAAGATGGGAGTTTCTATTTTTTTATGTTGTGATCCTCAGGAGGGTATAAGGCACAGCAAAAACATCATTAATTTTCCAGTTACTAGAAGTTAACCACTTTCTCTTACTTGAGTAAAATTCTCCACAACTAAACAATAATTAAAAATGCATCCCAGAGATTGTTTTGAGATTTTTTATTTTAAGTTTGACTTTAACGCTGGCTAGCCTGATTTGTGCCGTAAAAGCTGATCACGCAGGACGACAGTAGATGAGAGAGGTTATCGATCATTTTCATCTGGCTAAAAATATTGCAGCGTCGCGCTGCGCCACAAGTCAGCTGAACCGCACACTGCATCTCCAAGGGAACAGAAGTCACACCACTGAAGTGGAACCAGGGCACGGAGCTATTTTTGAGGCAGTCCGTCCTTTTTATGCATAGCCACAGATGGTAGAGGACGCATTCCGCAGACACACCCGCACACACACACACACACACACACACACATACACATCGGTATCGTATTTTTCAACCTCAGCTGACAGACCTACACTTTCTTACCTGGGTGAGAGGTGCGCACACTGAGGGGTCGTTCAGCCATAGTGCTCCGAAGAAACTGGAGGATGTATGGAAGACCCTGTTCCACAACCTCCTGTGGTGGGAAGGAGATGGGGCAAAGCCTGAGACTCAGGGCTTTCAAACAGATCAAATGACCTGAAATGAACAATATGAAAATTAGAAAAAAAAAAAAAGACCTTCGGCTTACTGTGTTATAGACCAACCAAACAGACGGGCCCCACTCCATTAAATATCCGAATTATTTTGGAATCCAAAAGAAAAAGTTGTATTTGTATGTGCAGTTTTGCAAATACCGTGTTAACCGTGACAACAGTATGACTGTAGAGGGTTATGGAAAATACCCCGAAAATTAACCCATGCTAAATGTAACATGAAATTTAATATAACAGTATATAATCCCGAGTAGGCCTATATATCCTGAGTGATAGCAACACAATCAGCATTCATTGCAGTAAAAGCAATTATGAAACCACCCCAAACAGCGCTGTTGTGTTGTAGAGAATGAAAGCAGAATAACACTGAACAGAGATCTCTGAGTTTACCCAACTCCGGCGGAAGCTCTCTGATAGGATTTCGTTCAAGCAACAGCGTTCTCAAGTTTCTATGAAGATGATGAGATCGTGAATTTTTCTTTACATTTATGACATGAACAACCGTTTAGTTAAAAAATCAAGCAACAAACTATTGTTATTAAATATAAGTTAACAACTGTCTTTGTATTTGAAATAGACTGACAGATGTAGTGCCAGCAGTTTTCAGTACCGATGCTGGCCGATGTTTGGAGGAAGATGGGTGAGCTGGTTGTTCCGTAGGTCCAGCCAAACCAAATTGGGTAGACTTCTGAACAGAGTATCTGGAAGGGAGTTTATCTCATTTCCTTCCAGATACAAATTCTTGGGAGAAGAAAGCAGTGAAATGAAAGGAGGATGTTTGTTCGATTACCACCATATAAAGTAACGGTGAAACATATTTAAAGCTTATTTGAGTAATCCTCACCACCATTAGCCTACTGTCAACGTTACGGTTATCACCCCCCAGTACATGCATCATGGCCATATAATCAATAATAATGAAAGTAAAAAACAAAACAAAACAAAAACAATAGTCACCAGTTAGCTTACCTTCAGTTTAGTCATTTCCAGAACAGAATTTGTTATGTCTTTTAAGCCCCTTCTACTTAAGAAAAGAGTGTCGGATACATCTGTGACATGGTTGGCCGTGTTGTTTCCGTTTAGAAGACATACTGACTCTGTCTCCAAGTTGTCACCAGCATCAAGGCTTAAGTGAAGATCATTAATGTCCTCCTCTTGAGATGTCATGTTTTTTTCGTTTTATTTCGGTTTATTTAACTCAGCTCAAATATGCCATGATCTTGGTGGGTTTGCTAAGTCACTCATTTCTGTTGTCTTCAGATTCGATGAAAACAACCTCGGATCTAATATTATCAAACTACTATTCAGTAGTAAAGGAATACGTTCACTTTCTACGACTATTACACGGTTTCACATTGCTGTAAACACTAATCACATGTTAACCGGCAACTCAAGGAAGCGTGATGTTGTCAACCGTTTCTATGGTGACACTTCATTGAAAGGGAAACAAAGACTACGGCATGTGGTAAAGGCCAATATTAGTCCCTACTCAATAAATTTTACAGTAGCAAAGGCAGAGGTTGAAGACAATGAATAGGCTACTGATAATTGTCATCACAGTCTGAAATGACTTGTCTTCATGCTTTTTACCTGTACGGACTCAAAATATTTGTTAGAATAATGACTTAATCAAGCAAATATTTATTTATCGCACGTTTTGGGATAGCTCGATGTTACCTTTTGTAAGACAACTAAATTACTCAGAAACAGTAGGAAAAAACCACAAATTTCACGGTAACTTCAGCAATATCATTCCACTTTTAACTGATTATTCAGGGGAGGGTTACAAGAAGGTAAAGCGTTAATACATTCTGCGATCTAGCGCCACCCATCACCTAATTAAATTCACAATGACTGAACTCCGCAGGCGATATCATTCCCTTAAAATTAAATATTTCAGCAGTTCTGCAAGCTCAGTAACTCGGAGGAGAGAGGATACGTATGTGACACGCGTGACACAGCTCGAGCTACGTCGGTACCGTACAGTGCTGGTGTAGGAAGGCGATATGAGCATAAGTCATTGAGCAGAGCTTTAACAAAACCCGACAGCCCATCCCTGACTTTACTGACTTTATTTCGGTCTTTCGGTGATACGTTATTTCGTTCCCTTTAATTACTCTCCAGTATTGACTGGTCTGGTGTTTGGAGTAAAACAAAGTCCGAAAGAGAGACTGAAAGGAACATTTCTTTGCGTGAAGCGATGCTCTTCACAAGCTTGTAAGCGGCAACACAGCAGTTAGTTTTACACCAGGCGAGGAATGCCATCTGATTTCGCGCATCAATGTTTCACTGGGGCAAGTGGAAAAAGAGGATGGGTGCTAATAGTTCTTCCAAGAGACCGGTCTTCGACGAGAAAGAAGATGGTAAGAGTCAACTACTGTTATCTGTTTAACCATTTTCGACTGAATGAGTGATTCCGAACAACGCCGACTTCATATTTGGGAAGGCACGTGTGCTCAAGTTCCCCGCAGGTTTTTGGCAGCAACAAAACACTGTTTTACCCAACACTTACAGCTCCGTGCATGCAAATTTTTGTAATGGAAAAGCGGAGATGGTGATGTCAAAAGGCTGAATTACACCAACGGTTGTATCTCTAGCACACAGATTAATTAGTCCAGATGTAACTCTGTTCTGAGTTGTTGCATACGAAAACCTCTTGTGTCCTTTTAACATTATGTAATGTAAATTTCTTATCAGTCAGCTCATAGTAAAGGGCCACAGAACGTGTCAATAACTAGTCAGTTTGGTGAAACGGTTCACTATTTCTTGTTAATATTTAAATACATCTAACGGAATTACAAGTGGATCAGTTTTGTAGCACTGTAGATTATTATTTTAAGTAGTCCCGCAGATCTTTGAATGGATGGATGTGTGGATGGGGAATACTGCGGATATATCTGAAATCTTTTTTTCTAGCCTATGGCTTCCACTTAAAAGAGATTATACCAAATTATCATGCTTACATTACAGGGACAAAAATATGCCAGTTCTCCCATTATTTAAACTGACTAATTAAGAAGGATTATGGAAATCTGAGGAAATCAACCCACTTAGCCAGCACGTGGAGATGAATGACAAATCTTTAACTTTTTGTTCAGGGATCTAGCCTTACGTGTGTTGACATGCTGGGTTATCTACCAATGCTTTATCTCATCTTGAGTAAGATTTGGACAGGCATATGTGTCTGTTATGAATCCATCTTAAATTCCCAAAATGAGGTCAGTCCAGTGTAGAGTTAGAGTCATATGCCCTGACAGGAGAGGGGTGGAGGGGAATGAGAGTAATGACCCATTTAGTTACAGTTCTGTTTTCACTCTGTACCATAATGCAAGCCTTTCAGTATGCTCATTCAGTTTGATAATTCAAGTTAGAACTGGTCTCGTGTTGTAAATATCAGGTATTTCAGTGAACTGATTTTAAGACTAACAGATGGGAGCTGATAGGGTCGTTGCCTTGAGGCTTAATGCATTTTGACTATGTTTCTAATCATAACCGAACTGAGATTACATAGACAACAAAGACCTCTTATCCACATATCTTTCATCTTTTTCTCTGTTGTGTGTACTCACATATGTACTCAGCCATAATCTATGTGAATAAGAAGAACATAACAGGTGTGCTCTTTACTTTGATGCCAGAGAGGATTTCTCATATTAACT
Organism: Chanos chanos; assembly: GCF_902362185.1. Lineage (NCBI taxonomy): Eukaryota > Metazoa > Chordata > Actinopteri > Gonorynchiformes > Chanidae > Chanos > Chanos chanos. The sequence continues at coordinate 35,562,187 of NC_044498.1, read as the reverse complement.
TTGGAAAATAATCAGTTTGCCATTGATGGGGTCTTTGATGTTGTGTGAGTAAAACAGAGATGTACACTTCAGCTTTCACAAATGAAAGAGGAAAAAATGAAAGAAAAGTGTATATGTGCGTGTGAGATAGAGATAGAGAATAAGAATTCTTTTAGAAAACTGCACTGTAGCACACCACTAGTTCTTTAAAGGTCACTCCTCTTTTTCGTCTGAAAAGAGAGCGAGTGAGTTGCCATTAACCTGTTACTGTTCAAAGGCGATCTGCACAGTCTCCTAGGAGCTGGAGCTCTTGGCCACTTGGAAAAAAACAACATATGGTCCACATTAGGCAATAAAAATGGAGCAATGCTTGGCAGAAAAAGACCCTGCCATAATCCAGTTGTCCAGTTGACGTCTTACACAAGGCGCCAAATGGCTAATTTAATGGATTGTTTGGTTTGCAGAAAGAAGGACTGTGGTTTTTTTTGTTTTTTTTTTCATCTTAACTCCCGGTCATTGAGACCAGAGAGGGTTGTATATTTTGTGATCATGGGTTTGTAATAAAACACCATTGCCTTAGAAAGTCGTAGTTCAGCAACAAAGCCTCAGAAAATATCATTGGCGGTAGTCGTGTAAGTAGAAGCTAACTGTATCTATATGAGAGTGGGCTAAGCTAAAGAACAAAGCACTAAGGGGCCTCACCTGAACTTTTTCTGAGGTAATGCATGTCTGTGCTGAAAGCCAAGACACATAAGCATCAAAAGAATATAATATTTATCATTGCTCTAAATGCAAACATCCCTTTACACGCAATGTGTGTGTGTGTGTGTGTGTGTGTGTTTGTGTGTGTGTAAGTCTGGCAGGGAACGAGGGAGAGAGACAGTGGCATACATGCACTGAATAATTAGTCTCTTTTTTCATGATGTCCTCTCCTGTTCCCTTTCCTCTACTTCTCTCTCTCTCTCTCTCTTTCTCTCTCTCTTGCTCTCTCCCTTTTTCTCTTTTGCTTTTGCTGTCATCTTTGGCCATGTTTTGCTCTGTAGAACAGAATACTGGAGAAGTCTCTTCATTATTACTGGCTCTACACAGCAGTGAGTGAGACATCCAGTCACTCAGCAGTACATGCCTTAATGTAAAATACATACTCTCCTCGAGTAAACAGTGGACTACTACAATGTGCATGGATACTATTTTACAATATAGAGTAGACAAATAGGAGAAAAAAAACGGTATATAGTGTATTGTTGTTTTCAACCAAACACAAAACTTGAAATCATCAGTGTTTCCCTGTTATGTAAAGCTTTGTGACAGTTGCTATTCAGTGAGTTGCGTTCATTGGAGACTTGCTGATCTCAAAGCTTTATGTGTATGTGTATGTGTGTGTATGTGTATGTGTGTGGATGTGTATATGTGTGTGTATGTTGCTCTGCGTGCATGCTGGGCAAGAAGGAATAGGACACAGGAAATGTGTTTGTTTTTCTGCTCGGTAGATCAGGTGCGTTCTCAGTTTGTGTTCTTTCACACCTAAAGATTACCTCCTGCTTTTCTCTCTATTACTTCTTCTTCTCTCTCTTTCTCTTACCCTCTGCTTTTCTCTTTCTCTCACTCATCCTGATAGGAACTGGGAAATCATGTCCATTCATAAGATGCTCATATTTAAAGTGAATGCATTTATATCAATCATCAGTGACTGAGGAAAAAAAAATGAAATTAGACTGAGAAAGGAGGAGAAGCAGTCTAGACTGCAAAAATCCAATTTTCTTTCTGTAGCTAATAAAATCTAAATAGATGCCTTTGTTATCCTCTGTACTGGCCACTGATGCCCCAACATAAGCTCACAACAATTTAAATGGAAAAAAAACTAGATGCAAATCTAATTACTCCCCATTTCTTTCACACCAAAATGCGCAAACAAGCTAACATTTCAGCTGGATTTTCCATCTGTCAGTAATGTTAACAATTTACAGTAATGTACGTTTTTGTGTTTGTTTTGTGTTGGTTGGTTCATTAGAGTCTAATAAGGCGGAATAATTCATGATGTGGTCTTAAGGTCAGGCTAAGCTTTTAATGTGTGCCTCAGTGAGAATGCATTCTCAATGTGTTGAGTCTCAATTTACATTCTTCTCCATGCAGATTCTCCATTCTAAAACGCTGCCTAATTAGCCACAGGTATTGTAAAGCTAAATATGATGTAAAGTTATGCTTAACTCTTGTATGGGAGAGACGTATGTTGGTAACACTGTTTTCAGTCAATTCATGAAGTCATGCTGACACGAGTCTTCCCTTCACTGATTTCCATTGGTTCGCTGGACAAGTACATGCAAATGAGCCTCCACCTGCTGACCTGTCCTTGCTTGGATGGCTCATTTATAATCACCTAAATGGATTTAGTTTGCAGGGATGCATATGTTGCACTTAATGATCATTTTTGGTACAGCATCATAATGGGAGTTTGTCATGGTTCTGTGCTTGCATCTTGTGTGTGTGTGTGTGTGTGTGTGTTGATGTGATCTAAATACCTGGGTGTACTCTAAAGACTTGATGGCGTATCTGGGCCATATCACATCACGCCCTGACTCACCTTCAATTCTCACATAATAGGAGAACGAGACCTTCCTCTCCTTGCTTTCTTTTATTCTCACTTATGTACTTTCTTGCACCTCTGGCTTTTCTCTCTCTCTCACTCACTCTCTGTAAGGTTTGTAAGTCTGTGGTTATAAATACATTTTTCACCGAAATGCATCGATGGTTGAGTCAGTAGAACATTTAAAATGTTTTTTTTTTTTTTTTTTTTTTTTTTTTTTTTTTTTTTTAATTGTTGATACATACAGACATACATACACACACATGGGACACATAACATAGAACAAGACATCACATTGATCCTGTCACAGAGCCATTATGGTACAGTTGAAGAAGAAGAGGGGAAAGAAGAAGGAGGAGTAGATGAGGAGGAGGAAGAAAAAGGACAATAACAATATCAGCAATAACAACAACAACAACAACAATAATAATAATCATCATCATCGGTATAGTTATAACACTGAGTGATCATAAGTGATAGCAGTGACAATGATACTAGTAGGAAAGGTCAGTAATAATGATAATGGTAGTACTAGTAATAATAGTAATAATAATAAATAATAATAATAATGATAATAATAATAATAATGTAGTGATAGTAATGAAGCAGGAAGATAACATTTAGATACCATTAAAGGAAAAGGGGAGAAGAAGGAAGAAGGGGGAGAGAGAGGAAGAAAAAAAAAAAAAAAAAAAAAAAAAAAAAGGGGGGGGGGGGTCAATTTGTTGGAAAGTTCAGAGCTACAAGGATGGGTTCCCAGGTGTTACTGAATAATTTGGTCTGTTTATTGTTTTTAGCTGTGATTCGTTCCATTGAGAGGTAGTCTGTTAACAGATTAAGCCATCGTGATATTGAAAGTTTGTGCCTGTATTTCCAGTTTAGGAGTATTGTTTTTTTGGCTATTGTTTAAAATGTTGACAGGACTCATTTTGCCTCCTGTTCCTTAGATCCTGCATTGTCACTCATGGATTATTACAGTACTGTAATTACAATACCATCCGAGACTTTGATTGAAGCTTGTCTCTGTTCTCAGCTGGTTTGAACACACTATTTCATGAGGCGGCCTTAGAGGATTTCCTTTTTTATCCCCGCGACGTGTTTTCTGTGTTCGTCCCTTGATTGACTTTTCATAGGATTTTGAGTGTTATAACACAGCTGCTCTGTAAATGCATTATTCAGCTTGCTGTGTACTTTTCACCTCACATACAGACTAAGAGTAAGATGCATCGTGTAATACACACTCTTTTCTCCCTCCATCCATCTTGAGCTAACAGCTCCTCATCTGATATGAGGAGAAAGAGCAGATCAGGCTCATTCATAGTGCTGTGTAGGTTGCCACCCCCAACCCCCCTTTTTTCTCTCTGTTCTGGTGTTTTGTCAAGTTTAATATGTCATTGTAACCCCTGCGGGCATCAGTACTGTCAGAAAGATGCTCTAATGCCTGGTGATTTATTGATCAAAGGGAGGAGCCGTGGGGAGAGAGAGAGAGAGGAAAGCAGGAAAGAGAGAGAGAGAGAGAAAGAAAGAGAGAGAGATAGAGAGAGAGAGAGAGAGAGAGAGAGAGAGAGAGAAAGAAAGAATAATCAAGTCATAACATGACTGCCAGCTGTGATAAGTCCAAAGATCCTCTGTGAACAGCTGGATGTCCATGTTTGCTCTGATCGTTTGCAGTGACCCATTTTCACAGGTTAGAGGTTGCGACCTGAGGGCAAAAAAGAGATTTAGTAGTGGCGTTAAATCACTGATCTCTCAGCTCATCAATATCTGAACCGTGACAGCTTTTCATCGCTCGGTGACTCGCTCGGCACTCTGCCTACCCACAGGAGAAGAACACGTAGCTACGCTGCACAAGAACACAAGATTGTGTGTGAAAGCCTGCATGTTTTATGGATGAGTGAAAACACCATGAATAAATGATGTGCTAATGTTGGCATGGGAGTTGTGAATCACAGAGAATTGGTAGTGTCAGCAGAGAGAATGAAGGGACTGTGGAAAGGATCAGAACGTGATGGAGAATCACATCATGAGCACGTCCACTCAGCTCCTCAAGGCTAGATGAGGGTGCGCTTTACTGCTTCCCTGTGTTGACTTCAAACCTGCGTTGCCCCCTCTGAACTGTGGTCAATCTCCTTTTTTTTACTGTATAGTTGATTACACTTTGAGCGACCCACTTATGATATGTAGTGTCTAGAGACAACTCCTCATCTGCCCTTCTGTCATGTCATCACCTCTCCATCTCTCGCTCTCTCTCTCTCTCTCTCTCTCTCTCTCTCACACACACACACACCTTCTCCCATTTTTTTTCTTTCTCTCAGTCTCTCTCCTCATTTTTCTTAATTTCTCCATTAGTTTTGACCAACTCATTTCACACGTCTGAAGCCCGGGTTATGAAAAAGCCGTTTACCTAAATATGATGTTCTTTGAGAATCCCATAATGTTGCATTTCCTTCTGAACAAATATTTGCACACAGTAGGGAAGGAACACAAATGCAGACAGGCTTGCAGAGGCTGTATATGTACTGTGTTTGCTGTCTTTACCATCTCACCACAAATGTAAACAAGGCACATTTGTACTGACATTAAGAGATTGGATTTGAAATATCTCGGCTGGGGGACCTCCAGCATGCTGTGGTCCTGTGTGTGTGTGTGTGTGGGAGATGGTGTATGAGTAGATGTTCAAAGAGTTGACAAGGCAGTGCAAGTCGTCAGCATCGAAAAATAGGACTGCCAGAAATTCTTCTAACCATAAAATGTGTTAGACAGGATGTCAAAGGGTGTGACTGTGTACCTGATACTGAGAGGCAGGTTAGGGTTCTCCTGTGAGATATATTCATTGTGTCAAAGGCAGAATGACACCTCAGTTTCTTGTACAACTGTAAAGTATGGCTTTCGCTTCACTTTCATTGACAAAAAAAAACAAAACAAAGGAGAACACAACTGCAGGATATTAAACAGCAGACCAATGTTAAATAGGAATCTTTGGCTGTCTTCTCTCAGTGACTAGAATCCAATCAGTACATTCAGTCCAGAAATAATACTTTAAACAGTTTCCTGACAAAAAGAAATTGGTGGAAAATTAAATTGAAATGAATGTCTTGTTGCGTCGTATTATAAACTGTTTTTTTCTGTCCAACGAAGTGTAGTTTTGTTCTTCAAAAACCAGGACCCCAAGGATGTTCTGTTGAGACGCTTTGAGAAATGAGAGGTTTGAAGCCGACTTGAGGTCATGGAGACAAAAGTGGAGAAGAAACTGTGGTTAAAGCAAACAGATGATGTTGAGGATGCAGTACAGCAGAGAGAAGAAAAGATGACTGTAAAACCCTCCGTATATGTCTGAATGTGTAGCGTACAGTACGGTCATGAATGCTAAAGCGGACACACCGCACCAGACCATGTGGGAGAATCAATGTGGCCTTCTGACAGGGTGCAGTTTCCCTGTGAAGCCCAGAGCATTCGTCCACTTCAAAGACAAGACCATCTGTACTGAGTTTCTTATCGATTCTCTCCGCACTCAAACAGCACAAGTCCATTCTAATGCAATCAGGCAAGCAAGTTCTGTTACGTCAATGGAAAAATGTACACCGAAGGAGCAGGGAGGCGTATACAGAACTAACACACACGCACACGCACACACACATGCACACACACACATGCACACACACATAAAACTGGCAACACAGCTGTTCAATTTATGGCTCTTTCTATTGCTCTCTTTCAAACTCAGACAGACACATGCACTGACACCTGCAGCACACTCAGCTTGAGACACTTCTGGGGGAGAGAAGTGAACTCTCTGTCCTAATTTAATGCTTAGGCTTTGGGCAGGGGTGCGTGGGGGAGAGTACTTATATCTCGGTATAGACCCATAGATACTGAAAAACCTGTGGTCATACCCCGAGTCTGTGATGATCAACTTCACATTCGCCCTTTGAAGCTTGCTTTTCACGGATGCCTCAAAAGCGGCCAGCAAAAAAAAAAAAAAAGAAAACCTCGTCTGTGAACGGGAAAGATCAAAACATCACATCACAGACGATTAATACAAAAGCCATGGATTCAGAAGAGGGTTATTTGTGTTAGAATGAATAGCTGCTTTAGGCATCTGCTGAGGTATGATTTAAAATGTAAATTATCCTTTTTTTTTTCTTTTTTTTTTTTCATCACGACCGTTTTCCCAGATTCCATGTTCTCATCTTGACGTCTTAATTCTTGAAGCGCCGTTAGAGATGCATAAAGAAAATTGCCACGCTTTTCGATGACAATGGACTTCTCATACATATTCAATCTGGATTCTGTTTTGAAAACCAACCATTAAGCTGTATTAGTCTTTCCAAAAGAACGAGGAGAAAACAAAGAGAGCTGTTGTCATGATTACTGTAATTTGAGTAAACAGATTCCTCAAATATATAGATTTCGAGCTGTGAAAATAGAAGGAGACTTTTCTGGGTGTCTTCAACAGTGTTTGAGAATTTGAATTTTGTGGTGGAAAAAAAAAAAAAGGACATCGACAACTCTCACTTTGAATGTGTCTGATCCGTTAATACGTTACTTCTGAAAGGATATCCTGCTCAAAGGATTTAATGAGTAATACAACCTTCTAGACATGTCACTGAGTAAGACTACTAAAATCCTTTGCCTAACTGGACTGCATAGCCTTGGCCAAATTCTTTGAAAAAGACATATTACCTTGAGGAAACTTCTGTACTTTTTGCGACCTTAATAAAACTACACCTTCACACACGCATGTGTTCCTTTTTTTCCCCTGGATTCTTTTTTTGGCTCCACATATGCCAAAGCTGTGCGTGTAACATTGAATAGCTCGGTGTCTTACCAGGAGGAATAGTTTCACTACAGGCTTTGAAATATTTTATTACTTTGAAATATTTAATAAGCCTGAGGGAGAGGCAGCAGTGGTCTTTAAGCTAGGGTTTATCCAGGTCAGAACTGAAAATGACACTGATCACATGTAGTCTGCAGTCTACTGGATATGTCCAGCATCTCAAGGCATGGTTTTCTGAAGCAGTCACTCATTTTTGAAGAGATTATTCATTTGCGTGTTCTGATCGTAGACTAATCTTAGATCTTGGACCGAGGAAAAAAGGAAAAAAAAGAAAAAAGAAAAGGAAATGTACCAGCTAAATTCTAAATTTGCTGTCAGTCATCCAAAGGTACTGCAGTTCTCCAAAATGGCTGACATCACATTTTTAACAGACTTTATCCACAACTTTAATCTAATGCGGATTACTGACTTTTTGCGTATCTGTTATAAATGACATAATTTATCTTGAAGACTGTGAAAGCTCTAGGCTAAATGGAAATTTCCTTGTACCTGCGCATCTCTTTGTGCTCTTTGAGAGAGTTCACTCTTCTGGAAACATTATTGCAGTTGTAAATCTTCTCAGTTTATGTGTCTTATAAAAGTACTCTCGTTTTTTTACTCTCCTTGACAAAGTTCTGCCCTTGGTAGATGTGTCTGTATACAGACGCTAGGAGGTCTGTTTCACCAGACTCTTCGTATTGATCATCATGAAATGCTTAACCACTTTAGTTATTACCTCTAGGGACTCTGGGAAAATTTAGGAGCAGACGCTACATGTCACAGCATGACACTGGCCTCATCCAGTGATTTATGAAGGAGCAAAATGGTCAGTTTCCACGTCTGTCTGAATCTTTTTTTTTCCTCAACTGTTTTTATCTCAAATGATTTGTTTGATCTGAATGAACAGCTTTAATGACATCTCAGCAGAAGAAAAGAGAATCTCCCCCCCCAATAGTTAGCTATCAGTTTAATTTCTGAATTTTATTTCTCAGTCCTGCCAGAAAGAAAAAAAAAAACATCCTTGGATATCCAGATGTTACAGAAAAAAAAAGAAATTTATCATATCTTCTGAAAGCCATCTGTTCAGCGCTTGTACTCAAGAACCTGGTCCTTCTGTGCTTAATACGATGCACCTTATATGTCTTTGTCTATGTAAACTGAGTATATTGTGTAACAATATCTTACAACTTGGTGCAGATTTAGATTTCAGGTTATGAAAGGGTGCATTTCTTTGTGTGTCTCTGTTTTATTTTGTTTCTGACTATACTTTGACATGGTCTACCCAGGGTTCCGCATCCTCAAACCTCAGACCCACATGAGCCAAACAAGACACGGAAAATCACGAGTAGTTTCACTCCAACATTACCCATCAGGCCACAGCATGGACACTGATGATGATTAATGAAGAACAGCTTATGAAAATTACATCATCTCTGTGTCCATAATTGCCATCAAGCCAATAAGTCATTTTCATCTGGTGACAATGATGACAGTTTCTAACCGGCTGACAGGACTATCTGGCCATGTAGCATGTGAGCGTTGCCAGATGTTAGCGTGCTATTATACTAACTGTGAAGTAATGACCAAAGTGATGGAAACAAACTGTGTTTCAAATGCTGATGTCCCTTCTGTTGTGTTTCTTTGGACATGACTCCTTCTAATTTCACTCCCTAAAGCTCAGCACATATGGTGAAACTTTATTAGCACCAGTGTGCGGAAGTTTTGAAGTGTTGTCTTTTCAAAGAAAGACGTCATTTGTCCCGGCATGTCGTCCATTTTTTGTTTGACCCAGCCTTCAGGATAAATAACATTCACTGAGATTTAGCTGGAACATTTAGCCAACTTTTGCAAGACACATCATAAACCATTACTTTGAATAGGTTCACCACTACTGTGAACACTAACCTCCGTACGCCAAACTACTTAGGAATGTTTTTAACTGGTGGCAGATGGCATGGACCGCAAATCAGTAGATAATAAACCACATATTTACGAGATCCCTAAGCCTCATAAAGCTTACTTATACCTTCACACAAAGCTTTTTAGACTGTCACACTGCTTACCTATCAGAACAAATCCTTCTGTTGTTCTTTTCAGCCAATTAAATGCAACAGGGATACTTATATTAAACCAAGCAAGAGTGTGTGAATGAGAGGTTGCCTATCCATACTGAAATATCCAAATATCTCACAGCTACCTGACAGCCCCTGAATAAATGTGGGGGGAGAAGCTAGTTTAGTCAGACACAGATCCGGAGTTTTATCTCTCCGTCCCAGACGGTTAAGGTTGGGATTATAGAGGTAATGTGTGAACGCCCTCAGGACTGCCGCCACATCAGAGCACCTGTCATTTTAGACAGGTAAGTTCAGAGGTCGCTTCCTCCCTGTAACTACGCGCCTATCATTCTTGGCCGGCGACCAGAACAAGCCACAGTGTGGAAAACACCCCCGACTGGTTCCGCTAATGGCCTCCAATATGTGTCTCTTACCTCAGGGTTTCTGCACAGCGTTGCCCCCGCATAGTGCTTATTAAACGGCGTCTATTTGTCAGACTAAGAGGAGCAATGGGGATTGAGTGTAAGTAACCAAATGTTCATTAAAAAAAGCAATGGATATCCACTGATCTTCTGAGCTATGCTTAATTTGGGTAAAAGGCAAGTTAGATTGGTCTTGTCTCTATATAAAATGTTTAAGTAGTTTAAAAGGAATATGTATGCTTTGTGAGAAATAAAGTAAATCAATTAAATTCGAATCTCGGAGACATGTTATGAAGTTATATTTGACAGCTGAACACTATACCACACTTTAGTGAAATAGAATACAAACCCTCTGCTCTGCTGCTCATTAGATAACATAATTTTTTCACTCGAAAATGTTCTGATGTCTGGGGAATTGTTAGTCTTACTGAAGCAAAAAAGACTTGCCATGATGATAAAGAATTATACATTTAAACTTGCTACGTCCCAGGACTATTCCAATCACTCACAGGGCTATGAGATGTCTGACATATAAACAGAATTTTCTTTTTTCAAAACCAGTGGTTTGAGTACTCTATTTGTGATGTAAATGTGACCTTTTCAAAGAAAGAAAGGGCAAAAACAACTCTGTAGGATACTTGTCATTTAAATTAGAACCAGGCCTGGGTATTTCACAGTTTCTTACATGGAAGCTGCTTTTAATACCACTTCAATACCAAGTCAATTTCAGTAACTGTTGCCACAGAGCAACTTCTACTGAGAATCCTGTTCTTCTGGTCCTCAATGAACAAACCATAGAGATCTCCGCTTGAAATGACACATGCAAGAAAACAATCGGTAAGGCTATAAATAAGGAAGAAATCATAATACGTTCCAAGACTTGGAAGAGGGTGCCCACCTCTTCCAGCCTGCACTTGACAGATTTTCAAGTTAAAATGAATGCATTGCCTCAGAATGGTAGATGATGCTAAAAGGGGATATTAGCTCCATCTTTGGATATTAATTGTGCAATTGTACACTGAATGAGGTTTTAAGAGATAGCTCTGAATATATTCAAAAATAGTCTGAAATGCTGCTTTTATTTCAGCATGACTATAATTGCATGATTCGTTCGCATAATCACAGGGACTTGGTTCTCTGTGAGTTTAAACTTCAAGTCAGCGTTGGTTCTGCATCTTCATTAGTCTGCTCAAATCCCCAAAGCATTAATTTCAACAAGCAGCCCTCTCTTTTTCATCAGCAAGCATTTTCTGGTCAAAGCCATCGGTGGTGTGGTAGGGACTAGCTTCAATGCTTATACTGGACTTAATCCAGTAGGATCCATGCCAAGAACCTCGGCTTCCATTCCCTCAGTATGCCACGGTCTCTTTCAATGTGGGTCCACGATGGAGCCCACTCAGCATTTTGACAGTGGTGTGTCAGCAATGAACCCATACTAAAGCATCCAGTAAGCATGCCAGATGCCTATATCTTTTGTGTTGAGGTGAAGATTGTTCTTGCAGAGCGCTGCCTTGAACGAGACAAGAAAGAGGAAGGGGTAAAGAACGGTCGATAGTGTGCCTAAAGATTTCACAAGGCACTTATAGTCTCTCTTTCTGTCTTAGAATTTCCAAAAATAACCAAAGGATTCTCAGAATTGCTGCTGTCAGTCTGTGCCAGACTCTTGTTAACTTCAGAGAAATTGCAGCCAATTGAAGCAAAACAATAGCTTGGAAAAAGAATGTGAGAAATATCCTGTACTGTGCTGAAGGCACGCCAATATGTGCCAGCAATGTTGTCTCCTTTATTGTAGATTGAACAACAACTGTGCCGTCTAATTCTTTTTTTTTTTTTTACATTAGATGAGGCACACCAGCTTTATGAAACCAGTAATACCTGTGTCAGTAGAATGCAGTAGTCTTTGACAGAACAAACAGAGCCCAGAAAGACTCTGATGATTCATCTAAATGTTATAATGTATGCTCTTTTCTATCAGACAGTACACAGTACCTCCATTGGCCTCTGTTGTGTGAATAGCATCAGCTAAAAATCTATTTCCCAGACCCTGAGCCTTTATATGTTTCCACACTTGGTTTATTAGCTCATTATGTATGTTATCGCTCAAGAGAGCAGTGTACATTTTCTTTTCTTTCTTTTTTTCAATTTTTGGTCTCCTTCAAAGCATAGAGGCTCAGCTGAAAACAGCCAGAACATCTTTACAGACCAATGAACAGCTGTGAAACAAACATAGAAAATGATTTGTATGTTTATGGGTAGCACACTTATGAAAATCAGTGTAGTATGTCTGAAAGTGTTCAGGGGGTTCGGTTGACCAGCTGTGAAACTTAATTACCCCTGCAACTAAGCTACAATACTCAAAATACACCAATTACCAGAATGCATCATGCCAGATCAAAATGTGTGAAATATCCTATCAAATATTAATTCCCACTATACTGAAAGTAAATCTTACATATAATTTGAATTTATATGCAGTCCAAGAGCCTGAGAGTAAGGATTTCTCTAGACAAATGCTCTCAGATGATATGTCCCTGTATTATCTTTTCATTTTGAAGAGAATGGAGAAATACAGTAACGAACAGAGTGAAAAAGATTAATGACTCGCGCGAAAAGGTCCGATCAGTGTATTGTTCAGTTTGTATTTTTTTTCTCTCCACCCTTCACACATAGGTAGCTGAGTATAGTGTATTGGTTTGTGGAGCCTGGAAGCTAGAACTGCTGATATCAAAATTATGAGGGAACGCACCCAGTAAAGTCATGTGGGATTACAGCATTGTGCTGCTTAGGCATCGAGCCAACTTAAATGCACAAACGCCGTTAGGGTCAAGTCTCAACGCTCTCTGTAATGTTACACAGGAGACTACAGTCTCATAATGGAGGAATACAAATCATTTAACAAACCACTCCAGCTTTGGAGACCGTTATGTGAATAAGATGAATGCTTTCAAGGATTGTTCAGGACAGAGTGTACTTCCTCTTTTTTTGGAATGCCTTTATAAGATTAGAGAAAGGGAGGAAAGTCAGACTTCTATGATTCAGTTGTAAGTATGACAGCAAATTGATTCATTTTTAGTGCAATGTTCTTATAGTCCAAGTTAAGCACAGGACATAAAGGAATGCTTTCTTTTCTGAGCATGATTTTACAAAAACATTTAGGCAGAATGAAGGAGTCAGCAGGCCATCAGCCGAACCGGGGAACCAGCAGAGCATGTCAAGGGCAGCTCTAGACACCTGAATGCTAATTACATACACAAATAAAGAGACAGAGAGAGAGAGAGAAGGGGGCAGAGGCAAACATGCTATTTGAGGCAAGTGTGAGAATGAAAGAAAGAATGAATGAATATATGAATGAGTGGATGGATGGATAGATGAATGAATGAAACATATTAAAAGATTGTGATTTGGTCTTAGTTTAAAGCTAAAATGTAAGCAGTACACTGAGTGCAAGGTATTCTCCCTTAATACCACAGATAAATCATATGAATCAATGTCTGAGGCTACTGCCAATTTTAACTCACCTTAAAATGACAGTAACTGTACTACAATAATACGTATACTTCTTTGAATCTCTGACTTAAAATAGTCAGTGACACATTGTCTCTTTCCCTTTCCTTACAGTGAATTTTGACCACTTCCAGATCCTTCGTGCTATTGGGAAGGGAAGCTTTGGGAAGGTAAGGATGAATGAATCTCCACATGTCTATGTCCTACATGTCACACACAGGTGCAGTGATATTGAGGAATCATCACTGTCGCAGGGGATCCTGGGTAACTCCATGCACTAATTACCTCATGCACTCATTATCTCTAATGAGGACGCAAAGATGGTCTGTAGAAGTAGGCCTCCTGTAATTACATTTTAAATTAAATTAGGCTTAACCATAACTGTTAATTAATTTAACTGGGATGTAGGTCTTTTTTTTTGTGTTGGCTCTTATTCACCTCCCCACTGTACTTTGTTTTGATTTAACTCAGGCTCTGGACACACAGGGGTTTGGCCTTAAATTTCATTACAGAAATACTTAATGGCTTCGTTTGTTTTTGTACCTCATATGTTTATGTACTGCAACCCCGTGAGCCAGCACAATGAAGAAACCATTTCCTGATTAAATTGTCTTACTCATTTAATGTTTTGTCTACATTACAATTATGGATTTCCCTAGTGTCTACATTCATCAGGACACTAATCTGCAGTGCATTTAGATTTTATTCTTTGCAGCCTTCTTACTTGTAACTACAGTATATTGGCTATACTATTGAACGTGCTATATTACTGCGTGCAGTTTATTATGGCATCCGCCGAGCATGATAACTGTAACAAAAGCTGTACATAATAAACTACAAATTGTTACCTTGTTCCTTATACCAAGAATGTTTTTTTTTTTCCTCAGTGGGTGTATTTTTTCCACTGAACATATCCATAAATCAAAGATGCGCACTTTGTGGGGAACTGTCTATGTAGAGAAAATGAAATGATTTTTAGTTTTTATCATAATAGTTATTTTGCTTGGTGGAGATGGAACTTAAGATTTTGCACCCATTTACTCTCCATGCTGGTATTTTAGTACTGGGATTCACTACAGTTCAAAGGATTCAACCTTTTTTTTTTTTTTTTTTTTTTTGAACTCAGTCCTGTTACTGTCAAAAGAGTTAGCTGCTGCTCAAAGTTGTTAATATCTCCAAAATTTTGATGGCTCTTTTGTAACCTGTTAGCAATCAGAGACCCAAAAGAGAAGGTTCCAGAAGGTTAAAAGACAGGCTATTTAAAGTAATACCAAAAGCTGTATGTATTATGAAAAGTTTGCAAGGCCACAATTTTTAGTGTGGCTATGACAAGTTATAAAGGCTCTCTGTGAATTTATGATGCGACTTCATGCTTGTATGCACTAACTGCACTATAAAACCCAAATGATCAGTTTCAGTAGGATAATGACTTTGAAATCATGTTGATTTTACATTCTGATTAGAGTGTGAATTAATCTCAGCAGAGCTATGGCATTATGACTAATTTATGGCTCATTAAGGAGCTCTCTGCAGCCTAGCGAAGCATTAGGATGATCGACTTTTGTTGTTTTCTTTTTGCCTGAATTATCTTGGGTGAAATTTGTTCTACGTCTGTGCGTTCCATTGACAATTTGTTTCTTTGCTCTATCTCAAATATGGACTTTTTAGGAAATAGGTGGTTCTTTTGAACAGCACGTCTGGGTGCTGCTGTAGAATATATTACCATCTGAATGTATGTTAATTTTCTTCATTACGTCCTTCTCCTTCAGGGTGTCAGATCATCCCTCTCTTCCTTTCACAGAAAGTCTGTAGCAGGCCATGAAATCCAGTGAAATGACCCACACTCATCACCGCCACTCAAAGTTAGAAACTGTCGGCCATGGTTCATGATGACCAAAGGATGTTTATCTTAAAGGAGTGAGAGAGAGAGAGAGAGAGGGAGAGAGAGAGAGAGAGAGAGAGAGAGAGAGAGAGAGAGAGAGAGAGAGAGAGAGAGAGAGAGAGAGAGAATAGTAGTACCCTTGAAAACCTTGAGAGAGAGCAAAGCCAATAGATTTATGCTACTCGTGCAAAGGCACATAAATAGCTTTCCTATACACATTATAGACACAGAAATGATTTGGTAAAGCACATCCTAGACTTCCCATTAGCCACGGAAGAAAATGTAGTCATATAAAGACATGTCTGCCTGTTTGTGTTTTGTGTTCTTTAGTATGCACTTGCCGTATTTGTCCAGTCATATTAAGCTTGTGTGTACATATCTGTAGTGGCAGGAGTGGGGAATTCGTGCATGTGGCCTTGAGGCAGAGGTTGAATAATAAGCCCTTTAGGGAGAAATATCAATGCTTCCAGCAGAGAAAAACTCTCTCTGTGAAGGACACAAGCAGTGAAACAGCAGGAGATGGTTTGATTTTTTTTTTTTTTAGCTACAGAGTTGGCTGCATGAGGATCAACAAAGAGACACATGTGACATTATTATGTTGTCTTCGTTTTTTAATTGTGTGTGTGTGTGTGTGTGCGCGTGCGTGTGTGTGTGTGTGTGTGTGTGTGTGTGTGTGTGTGTGTGTGTGTGTGTGTGTGTGTGTGTGTGTGCGGAGGTATTGCTGTGGCTTTTGGAGTCACAATAACATGAATAGGAGCTTCTCTTATTCATACCTGAGTTCTGTACCTTGGCGTGTGTGCAGCGTGTGTATGCTGCACGACATGGTTCAGTATGTGTCTATCAGTATGTGGTGTGCTTTATGTGTGTGTGCTCCTCTTTCTCCCTGCTGGGAGTGTGCTCTTTGGCTCGCTGAGTTGGAAGCCTATTGGCATGAAATGACTTAATGCATTCTCTCCAGGGGTGATGTGTTCCTAAGCTCCACCCCCTGTAGGGCCAAACCCTCCCTTCACCAACAAAACATCATCCTCCTGCTGATGACACATGGGGCTTGATTGGCACCTACCACTGTGGTGATTTCATGTGTTGGAGGGTCAACAAGGATATCACAATGAAAGGCTAGAACGGTGATGTCATAAAGGAGGCAATAGAGGCTTTCCCTGGAACTTACAGAATGTTCGGTTTCCGTGGAATCTATCCACTCTTCAGCTCCTAGTGCAGTGGATCCTTCTGTAAGAATATCCTTTCCTTCAATTAGTATGCTTCAAGGCTGTCAGGGGATAGGCTGTGATATTTTGCTCACATCTTGGAGGAGGTGCATTAAGGCAAGCTTGAAACGCCAGTGGTAACGACATGTCCTTTGCAGGCCATGCCGTCTGTACTGCCACCGGCCCTGTGAAATGGCCCACATATTGGCAGTGGGATAATTGTCTTCCCCCTGGGTGCCTTTCAGCACATCTCTAAGCTGCCAACTGACACTACAGGAGCTAGAAGCTACAGAATGACAGGCATGGGTTCCACAGAACAGCAAGTGTGTCAGCGGCTTTGACATGGTCATCAGAGAGAGAAAGATGGTCATTTATTCAACACAAAGGTGCTTAAGATGGCAAGACAGGATGCTTAGAATGCCATGGGTGATTCACAATTATGAAACTCAGTAAAGTCAAAAGAGGTCACAAGAAGCAAGGACACAACCATCAAAATATGACTCACCTTGGACTGCATCCAAACTAAAGAGAACAAACTTTGAATATATCCAGTCATGGTGACAGGGATGCTTAAGAACGACTTCAAGAAGGGCCCGTGGTGTAGAGAAATAAAAGCTGAATGAAGAGGATATGAAAACAGGGAGTGAAATGGAGAGAGACAAAGAGACACAGGAACTGAGAGAAAGATCTGACATAGAAGTGAGAATGAGAATGAAAAAGAAGGAGGCCTAATGAAACTATGTAACATGACAGTCTATGACAGAAGGGTTACTATAGCTGTGTTGGTGACATGTAAGACAGATGGGAGAGCTTTTATCGTCAAGGTCAGAGCCAGGCAGGCTTCCAGGCTCCAAGGTCCTCTTCCTCTCTGAGGAATGCCGTGTGGAATAGCTTTATGACGTCATGTTTTATTCTACCCTTCAATGTATGATCTGATTCAGGTATTTTAGGGCAGTGTTGCCATTAGTGATGTGTAATACTATGGGTTCCCAGGACTGCAACTGGGAAATTTGAACCAGAACATCGATGTTATATTGGTAAATAAAGCTGATCGCTGAATGTGCCAACACACTTTGTAAAGCATATCTTGCAGAGGGGCTAAGAATAGCGGCAAAAGCCCCAAGTAATATAGGTTATGTGTTTTCTTTGTTGACCTATTTAACCACACTTTCATATGGCCTGTCTTGTGATGTAATGCTATACTTTAAATAGTCTTTGTTGTGTGACAAATATGCTATTTTATCTGATTCCATTAGATCCCACAAAGGTTCCATTAACTGGTGATAATTTTACATTTATTCCATCAGCGCAAGTTTTTTAGTCACTGCCTTTACCATATTCATTCCAACTATGGCCATATGGTGTGTGGGCATATGATTGTTCTTCACTATGAAGGCTTAAAAAAGGCATGCTGTACATTTCTGTCGAAGACAATCTGCTCTTGGATGCATTAGACGGCTGGAAGTTTAATGTTGGGCCAAAGTTCTCAGTGTTTTGTTCTCTCTGTCTTAATGTTGTTTTATTAGAGGTCTGAAACTTATGTTCCTTTTGAAAGTTTATTTCTCTCCAAGCCTTTGGCCTCAAATAAGACTTGGTCCCTTTGTTTTCTCATTAATGATAATGTTTGTGGAGATGCCGTGCCTTGGAGCCTCACAAACTGGAACACTTTCATTTCCTTTTGGCTGTCAAAGAAGATACAGAGGGGGAGGAGGAGGAGGAGGAGGAGGAGGAGGAAGGCAAACAAATGAAATAAGGAAATGGTTCCTCTTTTCTTTCTGCTGCTGATGAATTTACCAGAGCCTCAAGGCATATTTTGGGTTTGCTTGTTTTTATACAGCTTTTCTCTGTAGAATGTGTGTGTGTGTGTGTGTGTGTGTGAGAGAGAGAAAGAAAGAGAGAGAGAAATAAAGGAAGAAAACAGAAATCTCTACACTGACACTGCGTGTGAACATCAGCATCATTGTCATCAATCACTAAAACACATTACATTTGTTGTAATCTGAGACAGTGGAGTACAGTCATCATACTAGGAACCTCCCCCTACAGAGTCAGTTGAGACTCTGGTTCACCCATTCTGAGAAATACTTGTGGATGTTCTAACTTATAAAAGGAATTTTTTGGCATGGCCACAGAGCATTAGGTTGAGTTGTCCCTTTTCAGTTTGCCTCCTGAGTTTTGACCGTTTTCTTGACGGATGACAGAGGCC
>NC_044498.1:35473535-35538535 GCF_902362185.1 Chanos chanos | reverse complement strand
GTTGCTTGATGCAAATCAGAATTGCTCTTGGCTCCAACAGCAATGCGGCGCCAAAGGTGTGAAGCTTTCTTTGTATCTATGGTAATAAGACCATCAGGTTAAACAGTTCTCCTATCATGAACCATGTCTGTTCAGATGTCACTATAATCTTACACCACGGTGACATATGGAAATGCGTAGCATTTGTGGCCGTGTTATTGGAGCCGTCCGTTAGCTTCACTTTGCGGTTTGTCTTCCACTTTGTGCAGTCAATGTCACTCACACAGAAGATCTATCAAACCCTTAACCCATCTCACTAGAGGAGACGGAGGAGTGCGTGTGTTTTTATCCTGACAAATATGATTGTGCTGTGTTTGTGAATGTGCTGTTAACTTTAAGGCCGGCGTTAATTTGGGAGTTTACAGCAGCCAAAAATGAAGCATAATTTTTAGATGGTATCTGATGTGAATGTAAGGAACCTAAAAATAAAATTCTCAACTTGCTCAGTGGCTCATAGCATGAAGCAATACTACTGCAACCTATGTTATGTAACAGGTTTCTCTACCCCTCCTTTTGATGGTGGTTTCACAGTATATCTGTCTGATCTCTATCAAGGACAATCGTCCTTTTCAGTCATATCTCTTGATTTCAGTTTATTGGCATGAATATTGACTATAAACAAAGCAAGCACAGTATGAAAGGGCAAAAGTCATCTGACACTTCCAGTTCCAAGAAAAGGGGAAAAAATCGATGTAGTTTACCCAGCAGTAAGTCATTTGCCTTTGATAATAACTTCTTTACTCTTCATAGTCTTGTAATATATTTGTGTAACTGTAGCTATGGTAATAAAAGCCTAATTATCCTCTGTTGGTGAAAATTATGTAGTGTTGTGTGTGACCTTGCTTTAATCTTTCTGTGTGACTCATGACCCTAAGCCTAACCTTTTAACCTGAGGCTCTCTCTTTGCGTGCCTTTTAATGAGCACATCATAGGTAATTATGGTTTTTAATGCGTATTCTGAACTCGAAAAATGACCTTTCATCTGCTGATTCTGCATTATGCGACATTTACTGCTAAGAATATGAGTCATCTAATTATGGTGGAAGTGTTCCACCATTTATGTCACAATTTTTGTTATTATCACTATATTAAATACACATAGCATAGCTGTACATCTCTGAAATTACTTTGTATTTTATACGGTTTTTTTTTGTTTGTTTTGGGTTTTTTTGTCATGATCATGCGTCAAATGTCATGACTGGTTTTCATATTTATTTAAACATAATTATCCTCCTCCTCCTCACTTTCACCATCACCACCACCACCATCATCATCAATCTCGTCATCATCATCATCATCATCCTCTTCCTCATCAGCATCATCATAATAAAAGGTGTATTTTATGTGTATAGCATATGAGAAGTGAGAAACAGAGGGACATAAAAAAAGATAATAGACAAAAAAGAGCAAGGGAATATGTAAGCAAGTTTTAGATGATATATTTTGAGCTTAGTCTTTAAAACAATGTGTGATGCAACTGAGAGCTAGACTGTTCTACAGAAATGGGGCCAGCCATACAAAAGGCTTTGTCATCAACACTGCAGCATGTCGGTTGTGGAACAGACAAAACTGGACTCAAATCAGAGGAGCCAACCCTACAGCCTGCGGCATAAGGAAGGAGTAGATTGGCTGTGTAAGATAGAACTGGGCTGTTGATTTGGCCCTCGTATGATCACAACATGATCACAAGATCACTTCTGGATTTGAATTTGGGAGCCAGAGTAACTGAATCAGTGCTGCAGTAACTGTAACAGTAACTGAGTGCTGCAGTTAAATGACAATAAAGACTAGAGTTAAATTCTTCACATTACTGTTGATCACATAGCTGTTCATTATGGTGTTCCAGAGCTTAATTGTAACAGCGTAGGTATAAATCAATATTAAAAAAAAAGGAAAAAAAAAAACTTTAAATGAATGTAAGTGTAAATTTTACACTGGGGAAATTAACATTCACTAATATGCTTAGAGATGTTCATACATTCTGACTGATGTGACTGAATGCTGGATGTGTGCATTTTTAAAGCAAAATAAAATGCTTTTGTTTATATGCGTGAGATTCTCACTCATATTTCAGCAGCATCTCTGAAAAATGCTGGAGAGAGATGATAAGATGTTTATACTGATCTACTTTAAATGATGAGGCCTGAGAGCTGGGACTTACTTTGTCTTTGTCTTTTTTGACTCTTTGCCTGCAGGTGTGTATCGTCCAGAAGAGAGACACAGAGAAAATGTATGCCATGAAGTACATGAACAAACAGCAGTGCATAGAGAGAGACGAGGTCCGAAACGTGTTTCGAGAGCTAGAGATCCTACAGGAAATTGAACATGTTTTTTTAGTCAACCTCTGGTGACTATCCTGTGTTTTCTCACTCTTCCTTCTCTTTTTGTGTTTTTCTGCATGTGTTTGTGCGGATAATGCAGTAGCTCTCTCGTTCAGGCCACCACACAAAGAAGAAGAGAATGCATGTTTTATGTTTCACTGACGTTACTCTTAAACTGTGTGACTGTCTGACCAGAGTGTTCTCTCTCTCTCTCCCTCTCTCTCTCTCTCTCTCTCTCTCTCTCTCTCACTCTGTTTCTTTCTCACTCCCTTTCTTTCTTTCTTTCTTTCTTTTGCTCTCTTCCTCTCCAAATAAGTTTATAGTTTCATAGTTTCACCCAGCAAAGAAACCTTGTCCATATGTTACATCATAAACCAAAAACCATGTGACTCTCCATATTTTAAAACAGATTTTTCTTGCTTAATCTTCTTCGCAACACTCCTTATTAGACTATTGATTTGCAGTTACCGTGGGAACAGTAATCTGAAGCCTCATCATTAGCTGTAGAATAGTGGTATTGATCTGCTACACCACACTTAGGCTTTTTCTATTGTAACATAGGACCGTAAGATAATCCTTAACGGTTTATGCGGGAGAGCTACTGTTAGAGACAAGCTTCTCATATTTGTGAGTCTGTCTGTGTGTTTGTGCATGCCTATGAGTGTGTGTGTGTGTGTGTCTTTAGTGACTATACTAGCTATGGTATGTCCACATGACAAGCCTTCTCTGTTTGTTTGCTTCACGTGACCATCATCTACAGTACTACATGGAGTTACATGGAGTTGTAACAGAGTTACCAGAAAGACCAGTACCAGTCAGTAGAAAGTCCAGTACCAGCATCTTTCTTTCTGCAACTGTCTCTCCCTCTTTGTATATCTTTATGTGTGTGTGTATGTGTGTGTGTTTGTGTTTGTGTTTGTGTCTGTGTGTGTATGTATGTGCATAAAGAGAGCGAGAGAGAGAGAGAGAGAGAGAGATGGACTCAAAGTGAATATTGGAAATATGATTAGGCAGCTGGCACAGGATTCAGGGTAAATTGCACTAAAGCACCGTAAGCCACTCTAATTGGCTAAATCTTAATACAGATTGATAATGTGCTGTGTCTCAGGGGCTGTCTGTGCATAGAAATTTCATTACTGTCATAAGCAGACTTCTGCCAGATGTTTTCCCGTTATATACCGGAGGGCACAGGGTGGTGATATAGATTCCTTAAGGCAGATATTCAGTCGTTTTGATTTAAAGTACATCTCTTTTTTTGTGTGTTTGTGTATTTTTTTTATCTATCTGCCAAGACAGCGAGAGTCATTCTGTTACAAAAGCTTAGTTTTAATGAGGCACCTCTCTTTCTCTCACGTGCACTCACACACACACACCCATATATGTTCATATCCTTCAATAAAAATTGATTTCCAAGAGCTCTTTCAAGCTTTTTCTCATTTCCCGCTTCTGTTGCTGTTCACACACGGCATGTCAAAGTCACATTAACATTAAAGATAGGAGACAGAGTAGAATTACCTCACCAGTGTGCTGGGAAATTCATCTCTCTCTCTCTCTCTCTCTCTCTCTCTCTCTCTCTCTCTTTCTTTCTCTCGCTCTTTCCTCTCTCCCTCTCTCTGCACTCATCTTCCTGGAATGCACACTTTTCTCATAAAGACCTGAAGAATACATACACCTCATTATTTTCTTTTATAGACAAGTGAAAAACAGACTCTCTCTCTCTCTCTCTCACACACACACACACACACACACACCTGCCTGATAATAGGGGACTGAAGGAAAACTTGATGTGTATTGCAGGACGTGAAAGCTGTCATCCCTCTTTAATTCTCTCCTATCTGACAGCTCACTGTTTCTTTCCATCTGTTTATGTCTGTTGTCTGAACGGAGCTCATTTCATAACTTCTCCTCCCTAGTTTTTGATCTCTCTCTCTCTCCCATTCTCTCTCTCTCTCTGTCTTTCTCGCTGGCTCGCTCACTCTCTCTCTCTCTCTCTCTCTCTCTCTCTCTCTCTCTCTCTCTCTCTCATTCAAGCATTGGCATTACAGAGTGCATCAATGCACAGTAGCTAATGACAGATGAGCATTCATACGTTAGCGTCTGCCCACTCTTCCTGTCAAACTGACCAGACTGGGACGGAAAAGAGGATGCGCTATCGCTAGCCATTCAACCACCACATGTCTCCTCCTCAGCAGCTGTTCCTTATTCTCAAACCCTTGTGCAGAAGCAGATAACAGTGTCATCTAAAGATTCAAAGTTAACTTTGAGAAGAGAGAGAATGAGAGAGCAAAGAAATGACACCAGGCTTTGTAGACGGGGGGCGCCTGTGCTTCTATTGGTCTCTGAACAGTGCGGGTCTGGCCCAGTACCAGACGAAAAAAAAAGAAACCCTACGAAGAGTTAGTTTTAAAATAACTTTTTTCCCAGAGTGCTATCAATCACACTAGCCTCATTGTGTATCTGCGCAAAGGCTTTCCTCATCTGAGGGTTTTTGGGGATGTAGTCCTGCCTGTACCACAGTAAATGCATTCTGTCTCCACTGGATCTGTCTGAAGACTGCCTCTCACTCAACTACTAACAGCTTTGCTAAGAGAGGAAATGGAGTATGGCAAAGTTTGGACTGTACCCCTGGGAGCAGAGAGAGAGCGAGAGAGAGAGAGAGCATGTTAGTTAGAAGAAGCAGTCTAAGGTTTGATTCTCAGAAACATGGGATGCAACACATTCTGAGATGCTCTGCCAGTTCTGTGGATAGAATCTGCCTTATGCTGGACATTTTGAAGTTTAGTTATGATGAAATATGTAGTGTGGTTCTGACAAAGGACTGTACATGGTGTACCTGTGGGATCTTGTATACTCTGGGCCCAGCTTCTGTGGGATTGAGTCCTTTGTTGTCAGAACCAGTATGAAACAGATCCGCTGCAGATTCACGACGCACAGACATCTCCTTAAGTTGATTCCACAGAGAACTCGGCCAATGAAAGCTTCAGCTTCAATTAGACTCCATAGCGTAAGAGAGGAAGTAAGGCTTGTTTTATCTGTGAGAGAGAGAGAGAGAGAGAGAGAGTGTGTCTGTGTGTGTGTATACACATACATATGTGGTTTTATGTGTGTTTGCGAAGGACAGAAAGGGAGTTATGTAAAGTAGAGATCACGTGAAAGATTGGAAGCATCACATAGGACTTAAAAGCAAAATCTAAGTATTAATTATTTCATCAAAACAGTGTGCATGCTTGTTATTGGTGGTTCCATATTCTCTATGCATTTGATAACAACATCTGTCTTCATTTAGATGCCTCCTATTCTGAAGCCACTTTGAAGGGGTTCTCACTCTTACCTCAGAGGAAATTCATTATAGAGAGCTGCTGAAAAGAATGTGTTGAAATCCCTCAACAGGAAAAACACAGCCTGTTTAAGCCTTCAAAATGTCAAGTGTGCAGAAAGCTATAATTATTGTATCCATTTATGCACTCAAGATAGGATGAAGTGTAGCAGAGTATTATAAAATATCTAATTAAAATAAAACTTAAAAGTATCTGCAGCACACGGCCATTGTCCCTGTTCGTCATGTGTGATAAAAAGGTAAAAGTTTGGATACGACATTAACAAGTAGAACACTGCCTTGACCAACAACATCCGATTTGACTCCAAAACGAAATGTTTTATGCTCCTATGAAAATAATTACCTAGCCACCCATTATTACCTTATATATTGTCGCTGCCAAGCCCAGACTGATAGCTACGTTTCGTTGAATTTAAACCCACAAAAATATAGTTGGTATTATAGATTACCATTCCAGATTAGGACCCTGCTGAAAAATATCTCGTATTACATCTGCTATAGCTTGGTTAAAATTGCTATTGCACAGGTGCACAGTCATTGTGAGAATGGATTGAAAATGGGATTACTTCTTGCTTGGTTTGGAAGAAGGTTTTGGCACCACTTTTGTGTTAGAGTGCCAGTTATAGTGCAGGTTGTAGTGCCAGCTATTTCATTGTCACAGTAGGGGCTGGGTGACGGTTGGATTGCATTGGGTCCTCAGTGAAATATGTGTATTACCTCGGCCTGGAGCGTGTGTTTTAGAGCAGGTGTGAGTAGGTCTGAGTGACATAATAAAGCTGAATGAGTGAGAGGTCCTTGGATAGAACGATGAAGTGATGAGAATGAGAGATGTCAGGGTTGATAGCTGTGTTTCGAGAGAGGCTCTTCAGTCGTGCCTTACTAAAAGGATTTAACATCCTCAGATACAGGGTGAGTCATCATTTCTAAGTGATTTTGTGTGTGTGTGTGTGTGTGTGTGTGTGTGTGTTTGTGTGTGTGTTTGTGTGTGTGGTACATATCACGTCAAACAGTGATATTGCAACACACTCATTCTGTCCCGTGTGGTTTTCGTAATGTTTAATCCCACGTTGACAACAGCAGTGCTGTAGGGATAGCACAGAGACGTGTGATAACACATCTCAGTCAAGATAAGGGATTATCTCAGCAACTGAGAACAGGCCAGGCTCAGATTCAATTGGACAAATGTTGTAAACTTCATCAATGTTCCTGACAAACCGTTTGATTTCCGAACACTACTTTTTGATTTATTTTAACTGAGTTGGCCACTCAGAATTCAGACAACCACAAGTCTTCTGCCAAGGTGATACCAGTAACTAGTAATCAGCTAGTAACAATTGTTATTTACGAACAACAGCTTACTTACAAACTGACTGCACATTTACAAAACTCTTACTAACTTGCTAAAAGGCTAAAAACTAGCTAACAATAAGCTATTTCTGGCTGCTCAGCTGATAACATCTGATTATTTATTGGAGACTCATCAATTCAAGATAAATTCATTCAAGAGAATTTATGTATTGGAGATGCAGTCAAGGACAGGCTTACTCAACGACAGGCATACTCACCTTCTTAGACAGCTAAATAGCATGAGTTAACATTTGCGACAAACAGAAACTAAAAGAATAATGTTAGTTAATGTTTGTGTTGTCAAGTTTGTATGAGACCATTCATCTGCAGTGAAGCAGCTGCACTCCTGACAGAAAGAATGAGATTCTTATCTAATGTGGGGGCAGCCATGGCCTAATGGTTAGAGAAGCAGGCTTCTCTAACCATTAGGCCTAACCGGAAGGGGGCTCTAACCAGAGGCGGGCTTCAGTCCCTGGGACCGGAAGGAAAAATGTGGGTGGGGGCAGTGGGTGAACAGTGCTTTCCCCTCCCACAACATCCGAGGCTGACGCGCCTTTGGGCAAGGCACTTAATCCCCAACTGCCCCTCAGTGCCGGCGTGCTGCCCAGTGCTCCTGCTCCTGGTGTGTGTGTGTGTGTGTGTGTGTGTGCTCACTACCAGTGTATATAGGATGGGTTAAATTCAGTGGTTAAATTCACTACTCACTGCTCACAGCGTGTGTGTGCGATCACAGAGATTCTAATTCTAATGGTAAGCCCTCCTCATTTTTCTAGAACATCTCCATGTCTCATTCTTGTACTCTGAGTATACTAGCACTTGATCCCATCATGCAGACGGCAGCGGGCACCTCTGAGGACATGGCGCTTCGTTCTGTAGAACTTTCCTTAATCAACTTTGTGACACGCCGAACTTGTGAAGTTCATCCAGGATGTTGGGTAAAAGTCCACCTTGTGAAATAAGGCCGGAGAAGGGGAGGGAGAGGAGGGGGAGTCAAGTGTGGTATTTGTTGGCAGTGACAGTAAAGAACAGTATGACTCTCGCACTGCATTGTGGGAGGAATACCCAGAGGAGTGAGGGGCGTGTGTGTATGTGTCTGTGTGTGTGTGTGGGTCTTGTGATTGCGTCCCTTATACAGCAGTTGCCAAGCTTTTTGTGGAGTGTATCTAGGCCACTGTAAAGTTTTTCAACAAAATATCCAGTGCTCTCTCTCTCTCTCTCTCTCTCTCTCTCTCCCTCTCCCACCCTCATTCTCTGCTTCCCTGGACTCATTTGTCATCATGGCCTGATTATTTCAGCCTGTTTCTCATCCTAACTTCCTACAGGCTGTTCACCTTTCTCTTCCTCACTCCTTCTCTTTATGTTCATTTCCAGATGCTCTCTGCCAGGCCTTCAAGGTCTAGCTGTTTCAGAGATCGAGACCAGAGTCTGACAAAACCTCAGTTTACTAATCTCAGCCAGTAAGAAGGTCTATAGCATAATTTCTCAGCTCTAATCCTCGAGACCCCCTAAACAGTTTTCCCCGAGCTAACACATCCAGTTTTAGATTGTGGAACGCCATTCTGTTTTGTTAGTTGTTTTCATCAGGTTATTGGTTGACCAGGACTGGAGCTGTGAAATGTGGTCTGTTGGGTTGTCTGATGTCTGTTCTTGGTTATAAGGGAGAGAAATCTGTTTGATTGAAACAGAACTCAAATCTGCTAGTGACTTTGATGCACCAGCTCATGTTTCTCCTCCTGAATACCTTATTTCTTTTATGCTCCTTGATGAGTATCTCTAACACTTTGCTATGACGATGCTATAACAGAAAATTTGCATGTAGCTTTGTCGAGCATGCACACACACACACACACACACACACACACACACGCACTCATGCAGACAAATATTCTCAGATGTGAACTCTTGTCTGCTTGACTGTCAGTGCTTTGATGTTTATGGATGATTCTGTCAGTCAGCGTCACCTCAGAGAGGGTGTGTGTATAACCACTACCCTCAGCTAAAGGAGAGAAGTGTGTGAAGTGACACTGCTAGCCGCTTCAATGTCACATCCTGGGAATCACATTCCCTGTCAGTTTAAGGCTGATGGGAAACATCTACTCTTGAGATGAATATAAAATTGAAATCAGGCATATTAACCGCACATTTCTTTAAGATAACAGTGAAATGTGACGAGTCTAGGAGAAAAATATTGCCCTCATTTTCTCATCTAACTTAACATTGAACTCTAGTCATCGAAACTTATTGGAGCACAGCAACATGGATGAAATATTGCTCAAACCTCTAATATCAGCTTGGCCAACACAGTTAGGATATTACTGCAACACTGGGTCCTAAGCACAAGGCTGTTTGTACAGAGCATAGACTCAAATATATACATATTCACAGCTGTTCCCACGCATCACAAGGCTGTGACGCGAGTGTTTTACCTTCCAAAACAGACTCTATTATGTTTGCCCTGTGCAGTGAATAACAGTAATTTGACTATAATAAAGTACTTCATTTTGGTAAAGGACGTCACTGGAGAATCTACTTCCGTTGAATCTGTAATGGAAGTCTTTATTTTGAACAAGTGTAGAGAAATATACCATCTGAGAACGAGGTTTCCCGTGCGCATACCCTGACGCATTCTAATATCATGCTTGAAATACCATATTTAAACATTTTGTTTTATGCAAAACCAATCAGTCAGGGAGTAATTTGTCAGCGAATTTATGAAAAATTCATTATTTACTTTGTCATTGGTTTTGAAAATCTTAGCAGTGTTGCTAAGTGAAAGTAACGGTGGCAGATTGTTTTGCAATGTGGAGCATACAACTTCCTAAACAATTAACTTAAGCAAACAAGAAATAACAGGATATGTTCTTCTCTATGTTGAAAATCTGGCCTTTGTTGTAGCCTGCAGACTGTCACAGGGTAGTTGATACAGACACGCTCAGATAATTTGTCTGCCCATTTCCATTCTATATCCCCCATGTGCGCTATCATATTATCAGAGCGTCTCGTCTGTTAGCCGTGCGCGTTTTCTCTGACTTTGGTAGAATTACGAGGGCTGTTTGGCCGTTCTGCGACGATTGCCTGAACAGTCTCAAGACCCCGTAATTCGCACAGAGCAGGAAATTACCAGCGAAGAGAGCCAACAGGAGATCGGCGGA
The DNA here is from genome assembly GCF_902362185.1 of Chanos chanos. NCBI lineage: Eukaryota > Metazoa > Chordata > Actinopteri > Gonorynchiformes > Chanidae > Chanos > Chanos chanos. The sequence goes on along the minus strand of NC_044498.1, from coordinate 35,528,339 downwards.
TTCAAACGAGGTGAACAGAGTACTCAGGCGGCGTACAGACGCGCGTCTTTCAACACGCGCACATAACACTGCTGCACTCGCGACCCCAACGTTTCGCTTTAATGAATTGAAGGCTGGGAGAAAAAACGGGCTCATTTTCTGCTTGTAACAGAAACTTCAGCTCGATGAACAAAAATGTTTCGTGGCCTTTCCAGAACTCAGCAGCATGAAAGAGTACGAAAAGTTGCCTCAAAGCTCCACTGAACAAGTAATTGAGTGTAATGGGAACAGAAGGCAGAATTGGTTTACGTCTTGGTCAGACAGGGTCTCTTGGGAAAAGGCTTGCAGGCTTTCTAATGGTATCCAGTGTGACAAATCTATCGTTGTGATATTAAAGATTAAATGGGAGTTTGATTGAATTAAGCCCGGACTATTTGTTTCTGTTTATGTCCTGTGGGGTTTTCTGTGTGTGTGTGTGTGTGTGTCTGTGTCTGTGTCTGTGTGTGTGTATGAAGTCTAAAGAAAGCAGATAATCATTCTTAGCTTGATTGACAAGTGAAGCGGAGCAGTCAGCCAGCTCTAATTAAAATGTTCAGACCAGGGTGATTATTTCTTTGCACAACTCCAATTTACATTCTTTAATCAGATTTCAGAAAGTCGTGTAAGAGGTCAAAAACTTGATAATTACATGTGTGCATGCAACGTGTCTATTGTAGTCTTCTTCTCCGTCCCAGCTGTAATATGAGTAGATAATACTGTCATTCAGGTGGATCCTGTGCTCCTCTGAAGGAGCACAGTGGGTGACCTCTACCTATCTCTGAGTATGTATGTATGTATATGTGTGTGTGTGTGTGTGTGTCTGTCTGTGTATATGTGTGTGTGTGCGCACTTGTTGGGGCAGACATGTCACATCTCTGACTGACCTCTGTGGCAGGTATTCATTCCAGGATGAAGAAGATATGTTTATGGTGGTGGACCTGCTGCTGGGGGGTGACCTGCGCTACCACCTTCAGCAGAACGTTCAGTTCACAGAGGATGCTGTCAAAGTCTACCTGTGTGAGATGACCCTAGCACTGGACTATCTACAGAGTCAAAACATTATACACAGGTACAAACACACACATGCATGGATGCATACAAAATCATGCTGAAACACATGCACGCAAACACATACACACACAAAAACACACACACACGCAAACACACCCCACACACACACACACACTGATGCATGCATGCGTGGACAAGCACATGAATGTACAGACAAACACAAATGTTAATACCAAAATAAAACAAATTTCTGCTCATCCTACAGCATGTATGCGTCTGATTGTGTGTGTGTGTGTGTGTGTGTATAAGTCCTCTTTAAGTCCAGTGCCCTGTTGTATTAATAAATGCCTATTCAATAAGGAAGGAATATCGGATGTCCATTGGCCTGCTAGAGCCATCACTCTTGGTCATGGTCTAAACTGTGACTCTATGAATTAAGGTCATCTCAGGGCGCCAAAGCTTTTGACAGCATTTTCATTCATACAATCAGAAACATTAGTGCAGACCGTCCCGCCCTAGCAACGATGGAGATTTGCTGTAATAATGTTGATTAAGTCGTTGTCACAAATATGGCATGCCCACAAATCACAAAAGTGTTTGCCCAGTATAAGTACCTCAATATCTAGGACACACTGATGCTCACTCTGCTTGATTTAAGTGCCTAATATTCAGGCTCCTTTTTTTAGGTCTTGTGCTTGCCTCCTAACATCAATGAGATAAAAATCAATCTATCAGATTCAATAACATCCTCTGTGCCCGCCTGTCCTCCTCTTCTCTCTCTCTCTCTCTCTCTCGCGCTGTCCTTTTTTTTTTCCTTGGCCGCTGTCACAATTGTGTCTGCTCAGACAGCCGTAATCCAATCCCAGGGTGTCTCTGGCCATCTCTTGCTCTACAATTTGGTTCCACATTGTGGCTTTCAGTCAGGAGAGCACCCTACTATACAATTATTTTGTTGCACCAAATCTGGAAGCAGTGTCTCCTAGCAACGGTCTGCTGCCATGCTATGTTGCCCAAGGAGGTAAAATTAGTCCTAGTGATGAACTCCCCAAAGAAAGAAAGAAAAAAAAAAGTCCCCCCCCCTATCGTCCCCCCTCTCTCTCTGGACTCGTGACAAACGTCTGCAGCAGGGTAAACGGATTAAGGCTGTCTTTCTGGGTAGACGCCTTTAGCTATTAGCTATTCCTCTGCCTCAAAAGTTTTAATGCAGTGGAAACTCATTTGACATTTTATATCCTATCAAGCGTTACATTACCGCGGGCTGCACTGGGTTTGTTTCTGAGTGTATGCATGAAACTGGCTTACTAGAAGTTTTGGAATGTCCTTAAGGTTGTAAGCACATGTCTGTTTAACACTGACAAGTGTCCAATAAGTGTTGTTTTGAATAATGAGTCCTGCATGGCTAAAGACATTTTCAATTTGCCAGTAAGGTAGCACAGTACTGTAATTATATTCTTTATAACGCCACTGTGACAAGATCTGTATAATAACAGTTCTATATCATATCTATAATAGTACAGCAGTATAGACTATGAAACTGTAGTGTAGTGTGTCATCTCAACTGGCAGTGTGGTGTACTCTCTTTTAAAGTCAGGGGGTATAAATTATTCTCTAAAATACCGCACTGGTGTAGGAGATCAATAAAAGCAGTACATAATGTAGGAAAGTGAAGTACTCTGTTAAAATGTGATGTGTTATATGTAGTACTATGGTAGTACTCTGGGATAGGATTGTGGGTAGTCTGTACACAGGCAGAGTGGTATAAGATGCAGTGCTGTGGTATGTTTGATATATTAGGGAATATTGAGTGGTATATTAGTTAGGCTGAGCTGAAGCCAGGGAAATCTCAGCTCTGTGAACGTTAATTTCAGCAGAAGCTCATCTGGCAGTGTAATGACATCAGTGCACTGGGCTCTGTGTTAATTGGCCACGTGGTGGGCTGCTGTGTGTGCTGTGTGTATGTGTGTGTGTATGTGACAGTGGGGAGGGTGGTATCTGTAAACCACGAGGTGCTAGTGTGAGTGAATGTGTGTGTGTGTTTATGTGTGAATGTTCTCTGTAATTAGCAATTTTTTTAAAACCTGCGAGGCTTTCTAGAGAGCTGTACATTGACACTATAGGAAAGGATCGTAGAGTGTTACCTATTCAGCAAACACACATGCGCACACACACACACACATACGCAGGCATGCATGCACAAACACACGCGCATACACACACACACATGCGTGTGCGCACACATGCACACACACACTAGGTCTGCAGCTGTAACCTCATGCTTAGCTGATATTCTGCTCTATCTCTATAGGGATATCAAACCTGACAATATCCTTCTGGACGAACAAGGTAAGAACACAACTCTCCTTCTCACGCCTTCGTCTGTCCGTGCCTGTGAATACACACACACACACACGCACGTACATTAATTTGCACTCTGAGCCTCGCTGAAGACAAATACAGGAATGTGGCTCTCTATGCATGTGTGTGTGTGTGTGTGTGTGTGTGTGTGTGTGTGTGTGTGCGTGCGTGCGTGTGTGCGCGTGTGTGTGAGTGTGTACATGTGTGTGTGTGCATGTGTGTGTGTGTGTGTATGTGAGCATGTGTGTGCAGTCATGTGTGGGGTAAGTCTCTGTTGGGCGATAGACTGAAGTGGTCCAAGGTGACATGTAGGGGATGTCATCCTGCAGGCTTTCAGCTATCACCACGGTAACAGAGTCTGCACCTCCCAGAAATCAGGCCCTTGAGTCAGAAACCCCATAAACTCTCAAAGACATACACGGCACTCCCCTGCACACACGCGCACACACACACACACACACTCATGCACGCACACACACTTACTCAAGGACAAGGCGTTCCACTTAAACTTAGTTTTGGTCTAAAACTGTATATTTCCAGAAAAGTCTACAAGAACTCCCAAAAAAAGCAAAGTTTGTGCTCTCTTCCTTTTTTCGTCACAAATTGAAAATGCTTAGAAGAGTCTACTTGTTTGCTCTGTGTATTCAGCCCATTTTAGTGTGTTTGTATAAACACTGGTCTCAAGTCATTTAGCATGGTCTGTTTACAGGTTTGGGCTTATTACTCAAATTGTGTAGATATGTGTAGGCTGTGGTTTGGATCAGTAGTTCTTTTTCTTGGACATACAGGTGTGCGTATTATAACTCCTGATCTGGGTTTTTTGTCTCTTTCACAGGGCATGCTCACCTGACTGACTTTAACATTGCCACCATTATTAAGGATGGGGAGAGAGCCACAGCGTTAGCTGGAACCAAGCCCTACATGGGTGAGAATGCCTTTCCTTCTCCCTGATCTACAGATGCACGCTATACGCTTACCTACCAGCTAGAGCTTGATGATGTACCTACAATTTCCCCAAAATTACATTTACAGATTTCTTACTAACACAGTTTTCCTAACTGAAGTCTTATGGAAAATTAGTTCACTTAACATTCTCTCTCTTCATGCAACTTAACACTTTGATCTTGGCGTGTACTTCATATTTATTTCTTTTTTAATTAATCTAATGACCTAAAAAATCTTGAATTTAGGTTTTCATGTGTGCTGTTTGACTTAAACCAAACCTGCGACAGGTCCATGTATCCACAGTCCTCTGTGCAGTTTTGAATACTCATGTTACAGGTCCTGTTGAGTTATTGGTGCTTTGCTTTCCTTTGTTTTGTTTTTTTTTCTTTTTTTTCTTTTTTTTGTTGTTGTTGCTGAATCGGCAGAAAATCATTGTTTAAATTTATTACTGTAATTTTTTCCATTGCACTAAGGCAAATTACTGTTACTCTGGACCACATATTTATTCCAGAAACAAACATGTCTTGTCACATTTATAGTTGAATTTATTGTTATCGGTACAGTTATTGATTTATGGTCCTATGGATGAGTATACTGCTCAGCTCTATCACCGAGGCAGTTCCCAGATGTGACTGGTTATGTCTCTGTTTAATCCCTCCTCCAGCCCCTGAGATCTTCCAGTCGTTTGTGAGTGGGGGAACTGGCTATGCTTTCGAAGTGGACTGGTGGTCTCTTGGTGTGACCATCTTTGAGGTTTTGAGGGGATGGGTAAGAAATCTTTTCCAGAGTGGAAGGTCTTCGTGTATCTTTTTATTCGTTACATCTTCCTCATCAGTTTGTGTGTGTTTTGCATTGTGTTGCGTACAGACAGAAAGGCTGTCTGTCATTTTTTTGTCACGTCTTCTCGCTTCAGCCAGTCTGAAATGCTTGATGTTTGTTTCATGTTTTCCAGTATCTAGTAACCCATCTCTCTCTCTCTCTCTCTCTCACTCTCTCTCTTTCTCTGTCTCCATCTCTCTCGCTCTCTCTCCCTCTCTCTTTCTCTCTCTCCTTCTCTCTTTCTCTCTGTCTGTCTCTCTCTGTCTGTCTTTTAGAGGCCGTATGACATCCATGCCAGTAACTCAGTGGAGTCTCTCATGCAGCTCTTCAGTACAGTCAGTGTGCAGTACTGCTCTGCCTGGCACAAGGACCTCATCTCCCTGCTGAGAAAGGTGAGAGAGAGAGTGACAGAGGAAGACAGAGAGAGAGAGAGAGAGAGGGAGAGGGAGAGGGAGGGAGCGAGGGAGGCACAAAAAAGAAGACTATAAAATAAACTAATGATGGATTAGTGTGGGAGAGAGGACTCTGTTTAAATAATAGGGCAATAAGGCCACACGCACACACACACACATATTTCCTTCAGGATGGATCTTAGTCATGTTGTTTTGAGCTGTGAGCACCGGTCACGTGTACGCCCTCTCTCATGTGTAATTGCATCCTGACCTGGGTCTCCACGAGCTGGAATGGAAGAGTCATCTGTCTCTTCCGCGTCTCTGCAGATCCATTATTCCTGTCTGGGTTCCTGTCTGCTGAGACTGTCTTAACCTTCTGGGGATACAAAGAGACACTGTTTCCCAAAAAAATCTGAAGATATGGTTTCCCTGACAACAGGCAGCAGGCTGGGGATGCAAACTTGTCTGAGAGTTGTGAGCGCGTCTCCGAAGCATATGTCATTTCAGTACAAACCCATCACAATTTTAATGACAGACAAACTTTGACTAATCCATCTCCTGTCAGATAAGCTCCTACCATTATCACAGCTCCATCACTGTAGCCTTTTCATTTAACACTAATTGGACCAGCAGTCTGTCTCTCTCCTCCTGACTCTTGACTGCCCTCTGTTGGTGGCTTTGAGAACAATTTGATTTTATAGCAGTTCTGAATTGACATGGATCTAGATTTGTCATTTATTTGCTTGTTAATAAAGGCTTGTGATTCAGACTCAGTCACTGAATTCATTTAGTTGAGCATATCACCGTTAATTTTTAATAGTGTAGTACAAAGTCAGAAAGATTATGTATGTTCGTCCTCACTTTCCCTTTAAAAGCCTTTTCTCTTTGCCCGACCAGGGACCTGGGAAAGAGAGAGCGAAAGGAGGAGGAAGAGAGAAGGAGAGTGAGAGAGAGATACAGAGAGTGCGAGAGAGAAAGCCAGTGAGCAGAGAAATGAAAAAGAGCAGCGTGGTGTGGTGGAGTTGCTGACACCTCCTGTAGATCAGAACTGAGCCCATGTCCAGCCATGTGTGACTTAGACATCCATTTTTGAGGATTTTATGACATGTGTCTCTGCAGGGCACCTTACAGGATGACCTTTCGCATAGAGAGGTTTTACCTGCTACAGGAAAGCTGTGTTTGAGGATAGACTGATCTTGATGGGGTGGTGGCTTGCTATTTCGTGTGTGTGTGTGTGTGTGTGTGTGTGTGTTTAAGATGTGTGAGCATTGGCATGTTTTTGTCTCTCTCAGCTGCTGACAGTGAATCCTGAGCATCGTTTCTCCAGCCTGGCCCAGATGCAGACAGCTCCTTACCTCTCAGACGTTAACTGGGATGCCGTTTACGAGAAAAAAATGGAACCTGGATTTGTTCCTAATGTGAGTGTGCGACTGACAGCTGCAAACGCATTCACATACACACACACACACACACACACACACACACACACTCACATACTCACACAAACACACACAGTCTAATTGTCTTTTTCTTCTTCTCACTTAACCAGAGGAAACAACTACTCCCATCATAGTGCCCTTACTTAAAGCTTTCTTTCTTTTTTTCTCTCTTTCTTTCTTTCTTGTGCGTGTGTGCATGTGTGTGTGTGCTCTCACAGAAAGGTCGCCTGCATTGTGACCCCACTTTCGAGCTTGAGGAGATGATTCTTGAGTCTCGTCCCCTCCATAAGAAGAAGAAACGCTTGGCCAAAAACAGGTCCCGAGACAACAGCAAGGATTCACAGTCTGTGAGTGTCACATCTCCCACAAATCACTCTACAAGACCACAGAGACTCCTGTTTCTCAGTGACTCATGTTTCTTCGCCCTCAGAGACACTCAGAGTCCTGGGTTTTTGAAATGAAGAGGCTATGTTTGATAAATCTCTCTATTCTTCTAGTAATAACCTAGATCCAAAAACCTGATCCTTAGCTGTGATAAAAGGGTGGTAATGTGAAATCTGCATTCACTGCAAAGAGAATGACTCCCAGTGACTTGGTACATTCTTAGAAAGCATAATAACCAATTTGACAGAGTGTATTCGAGTGTATTTATATTCTGTTTTGTCACTGTAAACCAGTTTATCCACTCTAAGCTTGAGTGACAGCTGTAATACTTACACCACCATTAGAAAATCTGTGGTTATCATCTCTTTTAGAGTCCCTCTCATTATTGTCAAAGGGCACATTTAGCCTGAGATGGTTTCTGTTATTTTCCCATTCTCCTCATTGAGACTGTGAAACTCTAAAACAGTCTCCTACGATCCCTGCTTCTTTAAATATCAACTTTATTAAAACTGGCCTTCCACTATGTTATCTCTGATCTCTCGCTGCCAAAACCCATAAAGCTAACGTCGCTAACAAAAGCCTTAGCAAGCCTCTTCACCCGTTTCCCTTTTCTCTTCTCTTTTCTCTTCTCAGTGGTTGGCTCTGTTATTACCTGGATGATTAAATTATGAAGCTCTCGGTTGTGTTGTAGTGCCCCCGAGTGCTTTTGGAAATATGAGGTGCTATTTTTGGACTGTGCCGAACATCCAATTTGAAAAGGAACGCGCAAACAATATAACAGCGGAAGCTTTAGTTGCGGGCACGGCCAGCGGCGGTAAAGGGGCTTACCAGCCTTTCGGTTCTGACCAGAGCCTCATTTAGGTGATGCTGGCCCGCCTTTTGTTGTTGTTGGCCTGCACATTCATCTACCCCCCACCCCCACCCCCTCTCTCTCTCTCTCTCTCTCTCTCTCTCTCTGTCTCTCAGGAGAATGATTATCTGCAGGAGTGCCTTGAAGTCGTGCAACAAGAGTTCATGATCTTCAACCGAGAAAAGTAAGAGAAGAGGATTTGTGTGTGTGTGTGTGTGTGTGTGTGTGTGTTTATGTGTGTGTATGTGTTTGATGCATTTACATATAAAAATTTACTTACTTTTGGCCCATTTTCTTTTCCCCTCCCCAACAGCCTCATATATTAATGATTCCATTATAAGGAGAACCTTCTCTGAAGTATTGATTCAGCAAATTTACTTCTGCTCGTAACCTTAGATCACAAACATTTGACGTTGTTTTGAAAGTGTGTAGAGTTGTGTTTGTGTCCTGAGAGCGTGAGAGAGGAGAATAAAGTCTCCTGTTTCGTGTTGGATGCTGCTGTTACTGTAATCTCTCCCAGAGGGAGAGGATATTGGTTCAGTGGTGCTCTAAATTATTACCTGATTAATTATTCAGCAGCGTCTGAGTTGGCAGTGTAATCTGGAGGCATCACTGCTGTAATTTATGTGTTTCTGTCTCTATTTTTATCTCAGACACATTATTTATGAACTCCACATTCCACACGCTCAAGCCTCCTCAACCAAAGAGGCACATGACTCCTTGAGTGTGCACTCACGTGTGTGTATGCTTGCCTCTGATAAGAATGACGTGGGCATATATGTGTGCATGTGCTTGCGTGTCTTTTATGGTGTGTGTGTCTTTGTGTGTCTTTTATGGTGTATATGTGTGTGTGTGTATGTGTATGTGCATGTGTTCTTACTGAAATTATTTTATGCTCTTCAGAAGTGTGTACATTCTTCTTGGAACTGAAATATACAAGCGTGCGTGCGTGTGTGTCTGTGTGTGCGTGCACGCGTGCATCTTGCAATAAGAATGATGCACGTGTGCATGTGTGCCTGTGTCTGTGTGTGTATATATGTGTGTGTGTGTGTGTGTGTGTACATGTGTGTGTACTTGTAAGTTGTAAGATATAGGCACTGTTGTGTGTATGCCATGCACTCCATATCCCCATGTGTACTGTATATATTTTACTTTATTAATAAAGGTACTTTATTAACTCATGTGAACTCATGTATGTGTTGTGTCAGTGTATTAACTTGGTTAATGTATGGGTTGTGTTAGTGTGTCTGTTAGTACTGTACTAATGCATTAACTAAATAATGCCTTTGTTTTGACATCAGGTTGAAGCGGCGTCAGGAGGAGGGATGTATGGGTGGAGAGAGTGAGGGAGCAGAAGGAGATGGAGACGCTGACGGAGAGGGGGAGGAAGCAGAGGGAGGCACAGAGGATGAGGAGAACGAGGCTGAACCTGAGACATCCAAACTCAGCATGTGCGGTTCAGTCTGCTCTTCGCCGGGTAGCTGTTAACAACATGGTGCCCCCTGTAGGTCTGGCAGACCACCACACCCATAACACCATGCCTATAAGTCAGGGCTTTTCAAATTTCACCCTGCTGGTTTTCACTCTAAACCTCCAATCAGTGAGTTCAAACTAGATTTGTACTCTCTTTTAACCAATCAGTGATGCATTAACGTCTGGTTGAAATAAAACACACATTTTTATCTTGATTAGAAGGCCAGATTTTGAGAAAACCATGCATTGTTAAATCTTCTTAGCTGCTTGTCTGTATCCAGCACAGGAAGAGTGCATGAGATAGAGCCAAAATGGCCGTTCATTCCCTCAGACACATTTACCCGCAGAGAAGTTTGGGTGAAATCCATGCAGGCAAATGAAACTAGCTCTCACTCCATTCATGCTCTGGAGTTGAGTGAAACTCCAGCTTCTATGCAACATAATGTATAGCATGATGTGAAATAGTCACTACGAAATAACGAGAGAAGAAAAGAGGTTGACAAATGGTGAAACTGTAGGAACCCAAAATAAACACGTGCATATTTACATAAAAAAACGATGCTCGTTTTGGAGGGACTGATTAATAATGTAAAAGGTTAAAGCTCTCTTCATTACGGGCTGTTGTGTTTTTTTTCTAAATATGCTTTCATTACCAGTCAGGCTCTGCTTTACAGACAAATGAGCTCCTTCCCCAACTCACCCCCCCACCCCCCAAAACCTTCCTGACTGTTTAAAGGTTAGTCAATTGTCTGTGAGAGAAAAAGTGCTTTTGTTAGACCAGTGTACTTTAAGCTAATAGCTTGAAGGTTCAATAACCTGAATGAGGGAGAAGACAACAACAATGCTGCATCTTGTTCTTCAGTTTGGAGAATGAGGCGATTTAGGTGAATAAAGACAAATGAAGCTATCTTGGTGATGGCTCTCCCAATCTCTCTCTCTAGCCCTCTGAAAAACAAAACAAAACAAACAAAAAAAAACAAAAAAAAAAACGGGAGATGCACGTCTTGCTTTCAGTGCTTAGAGGAACAACCATTCAGTGCTGTCAATCAATGTTTTATGTGGAATAGAGCTCTTTTTTCATAGGTTAGCCCCTAACTTGGGGAGGGGACTATCTGATCCATTGTGACTTATTGCCAAATCTGTGTTTCTCTCTTTTTCTCTGACTGTTAGATATCTTTAAGATGCTCACATCTGGAAGGTTGCTGTGCAGTTGTTTAATGTTTAATACTGTTTATGCCTGGGCTGTGGGTCAAACCATAATGTGCTTTACTGTATTCAGACACTTTTGAACCAAGCCGTTGTTTCTCTTACTGTTGGTATTCACCTGTTCTGGAATACAATATTTGTATCTGTTGAAAACCAGTTAAGGACGTTTCTTCAGTTTAACAGACAATAGTAAGCGTTTCTATATATGTGGCGTTCGAGGATCGTGTCTGTCTGTTGATGTGGCTTTATCCTCCCCTAGAGGGCGCTATGAGGCTTGTTGTATAGAGTAGTGGTTAAAGTAGATTATGATTATTATTATTTAGGGTCAGTTTAAGGTGGTTCCACTCATCTCAGCTTTGAAATCTGGGAACATGTAGCATTTTCCACCTTAAATTGGCCGAACAATGTAAATGTACATGTACATAGCAAAACGGCATGAATCTCTAACCACAGTTTTATGTGGGTATGCTTATCTTACGTAGTCTGACAAAACAAACAAACAAACAAACAAACAAAAAGATTTGTACGGGGCAACAACCTCATACAATATTTAAATCTTATTTCCAAGTGTGCAGGCACAACTTGTAGGCAAAAACGCCAAAGCTTTTGTACCATTTGCATAGCCATTTCCTACGTAGGTTGTGGTGTGTGTGTGTGTGTGTGTGCGAGCGTGTGTGTATGCGTATGCGTATGTATGCGTGTGTGTGTGTGTGTGAATGTCCATGGATGTGGATATATATGGGAGTAGTGCATAGGACCGACATTTTGGCAAGTGAATACAATACCACCTGTTATTAAAATGTGGAATGAATCTGACAAAAGTACAATCAAAGTATTACAGGAGTATTCAAAGAACATGAAGTAATTCAGAGACATTTATAAAAACATACTGGTATGCTTTTATCCATATTACATGGAGTCTTGAATTTTTGCATGTAACACTATATGCAGTGAGTAGGATGGGATGGGATAAGCACAGGCTTTGGTCACAGTGGCTTCATGACACTTGCAAGCCACTAACTCTGTCACTAGCAGTAATGATTGACAAGGCCTCTGCCCAATCAGTGCGAGCCCAGTCTTGTATTTCATCCATTTTACATATTTAAGAACTAAAATTGAAATGTCTCTTAACTGTACAAAGTATTGTTTCCCAGTGTAATGTGGATGGCATGATATATGCGTAGATTCTGTTTAAACTTTCTGGCATCCCTTAGATAGTTTTTATAATGATTACTACTAAAATCTTTCAAGTACACTGGCTATGCTCTCTTTCATTGGATAATGAATGTCTTAGCCACATCAATGTACCTAATTTTATGTGGGTAAGTCAAACTACTGTATATGTGCTGTGCAGTGCATGAACATAATTTTAATGGAGCAAGAGTTGGGCAGTGTGTGTGTGTGTGTGTGTGTGTCTCTATGTACACATATGTGTGTGTGTGTGTGTGTGTGTGTGTGTGTGTGTGTGTGTGTGTTATGATGTCTCTTGTTTATAACACGGCTCTGAGTATCAACATTAACTGCTTCATCTTACCCATGAGTGTCATCCTAAACATGGCCGTGGACTGATACACTTTCTTTATCAGTGCCTTGACGACTAAGAAATAAACTAGGTACAAATGGATATAACTGTTATTGATTCCCTAATCAAACATTACAAGATTACATGTAGCTTTTTTGACCTGTCTTGAATAAGTACAGTTGACTTTATAATGCTTGTTGAATGATTATCTAATGAAGTGTTTAATGAATAGATACATATATGAATATAAGCTTTATAAGTGACAATACAAAGCAAAAGCAAACATTTGTCATAACAGTCTATTTGTCTGGTTATTTCTTTGAGAGCGAGGCATTGTCTAAGAATGTGAAGACAACATTTTCTCTCAGTCTGAGGAAATGGTCTTTCACGCCTCCAGGTCTTGCGTTTTGCTTGTTACATTTGCTCTGTACAAAATAAGACACATTTTCAATGAGAAGAGGAAAAATAAAAAAAAATCAGGTGAAATGATTCTTGTCCAACTTCTTCCTTTCCTTCTCATGGATTGCAGATTTTCTGTAAGAGTTTTTAATGAGAATATGCTTACAAGTCAGGCTTCACTACGAGCTTTGTACTTTATCAAACAGCTGTGTGTATCTAAACTTGCTGCTTTAACTGCTCCCATGAGGAAAAATAAACTTGTTCCTGAAAGATTCTGTCTGGTTTTCTGTGTCTGCAGGTAATAAACTCATCTATCTACTGATACCAACATTTATGTGCATTCCTAAGTGCCTAACGGGCAAGCAGATAAAATGTCGGCATCTGTTGTCAGTTTAATTAATGGAACTTGACCATAATATATTTGTGTGGGAGACTGTGTCAAGATAAAGATGCTCTGGAGAATTTGGGAGGAGGGACCTAAAAGCTATTTTAACAGTGTGTTTACTGTTCAGAGATGTTTTCTATGTTGTTTCTGATGTTTTCTGTTTCTTTTTTCCCCTGTGTATTTTTTTGGTCCCTTACATACTTTTAAAACAATTAAAAGAGTCACACAATACATTAGGCACAGGTCTAGTGTCAATGTGAATAATTTGATGAGCACCTTAATGTTGAACTGTACAAGTCCCAGATTTTGCCTTCAATTTTCTGCCTGAATCAGAAAGTCTGTGTTACTGAAGTACTGTTATAATTAAGTACAAAGCACTTACAAGCTTAGATATCACATTTACAATGAATGAAGCCCAAAACATTCACTCTCAATACAAGTGTTAGTGTCTGGCATTGTCTGTATTGAGTTCTATACAGGTACTATTTTCTGTAGGAGGATAGAAATTCTATAGACTCCAGAGTCGAGTCTGCCCTCGCCCAATGTTCCTCTCTCTCAGCTTAGAGGTTTAAGGCTGGTCTCATCCAGAATATCAATTACAGGTTTGCCTGTGTCCAGCAGGGGGCTCCACTCAGGGGCCTCGATGGCATCCAACAGAACAGCCAGTTCTGCCTCTAACTTCTGTACTGTGTCCTCCACACGCTACACAGGAGAGGAGGAAAAATATGAGACAAAAAGATTGAGGGCATGGGAGAGGAAGATGGAAAGGAAAGAAAAACAGAGGAACTCTGACAAGAACACCTGATCTCTCAAAGGAAATGTTTGGAATTCTGGAGAGTTCAACAAAAACAAAAAAAATCAAATTGTGGCCAGATTAAACCAATTAAAAATGTTCAACATTCTTTAGATGTTTTCCACCTCTCAGTGATCACTTCTGTCATGCTGCTTGTGTGTGTGAGAGAGGGAAAAAGTGTGTGTGTGTATGTGTGTGTGTGTGTGTGTGTGTGTGTGTGTGTGTGTGTGTGTGTGTCTGTGTCTGAGAGAGAGGGATAGAGAGAGATGGGGAGGCACTTGAGGGTGTGTGATGCATACCTTCTCCACAGCATCCAGTCTGTCACTGAGAGCATTGTGTTCCTGACAGGTGCCTGAACGGACAGGCTCCGGCGCTATTGCAATAAAAACACACACACACACACACAATCCCCACCCCCCCATCGATTAAAAACAGCTCTAATAGCCAATGACAGCATCCACACTCCATTGACTCACAGGTATTGCAAGTAATGATGATATGAGATACATGCTTGGCAGGAAAAAGATAGCTAATGTCAGCCTGTTTAGATTTAAGAGAAATTTGTTAAGCCAGAAGTCAGAAGAGTGCATAACTGCTCCTGACTCTCAGCTGAAATCTCTGTGAAATCCATGTGTTGTTTCCCCCAGTAAAAAGTATATGAATCAGTGCTTCGGCCAGTATTCTTATTGATCTTAGCAACCACCATATGTCCATGTGTACATTGCAGAAAGCATGTGAGAATCTGATATAAATATGAAGTGACAACACTGTGCCCTTTCACCCTTCATCTGTACATTTATGCTGGGTTTTAAACTGACATCTCGTTTGAATGGCCTCCAATTTCAAACACACAAGTCATTAGATTCATGGTTTTAGATTCTCCTTCACCCTGCCCCCCCAATCCATGGATCCATCTGTCTGTGTCTGCTGTATTGTCTCCACAGATGTCCAGTCCTACAGGTTCATTTCCCCAACACCCTGGCTCAGAGCCACCGTGTTTCTTTTGGGTCTGTGATCTGAGGTCAGATAAATCATGTTCTCTCAGTGACCGAATACAGTGGGTTAGTGAAACCCATTCACCCAGAATCAGTGCATCTTGATGCACACACGAGTAGCCCATATGCTCTGGTGGCAGCTTTGAGATCTGTAGCACAGGCAGGAAATGAACAGGGGACAGGGTGAGGCTCAAAGCACTAAAGCAACCCCCCCCCCCCCCCAAAGGCGCACACACACACACACCCCCAACACACACACACACACATACACACACACACTCACTCTCATATCCTCATGTACAGGGTTTTCAGAGTGGTTAGCCAAGAAGTGTGCTTATATTAAGCAGGAGATGTTGGATCGTGTTTGTGGTTGTTTTAGGCTTGTGTCAGGCTGAATCTCAGAGCTTACACATTCTTTAGCTATTTTTTTTTCCCCCCGATTTTCCGGTAAAAAATCCTCCCCCGCCTCATCCTGACTGCAGCCCTTAACCCTCTCTTACTCTTTGATGAACATTACCAATCTAATTAAAGGCATGAACACACCACAGGGGGGCTCTGTTTACTGAAGCAGACAGTTTCTGCTTGTGCCTGCTGTTTCCATGGTATCCAGATGTGTATAAACACAAGTTTTTTGGGGTTTTTTTTGCTGCTCTTTCCAGTCAGTGCATAGTAAAAGTGGCACTGATCTCAGAGCACCTTACCATACCCAAATCCTAATCTTCACCATAACAAAACAAATGTCCAAACTGATCTCAGATCAGTTCTAGCAGCAAATCACTAGAGTCATGTTCTGTTAAACACAGAGAACATGGTTTTCCCTCTGTAATAGTTACCCATGTCCTGGCTGTTAAAAATACAAGGCAATAAGGGACACTTAGTCTTCTTCTTGAGCATGGATGATCTCTGATCTCTGTTGCCTTGTGAATGTGAGACCTGATTTATTCAAACTGTGAGCTGTTGTTTTTATAGACTGTCCCATGGCGAAACTTTAGAAGTCCACTATGATGCTCCAGAACATGCCAAAGATGTCTGGGAGCAAATCCAACCAGACATGGATGATAGATAAAATAATGTATTTTTTTTATTTTTATTTTTCTACCTCGGCAGGAACTGTGGTTAACTTAAGCATTAGCTACATGAACTGTGGTACAAAGTAAAAGTATGTTTGATTCGTCAAACCGTCTTATAATCTTTCAAATGATCTTTTGTAAGTTTCTTTACTGTTCTGAGTTTTGAAGCACTCATGTGTATGAGTGTGGACACAGCTGGTCAGACCATAGATGATGCTTTTTTAGGCTATTACAGCACCAGCTGTTGACATGGCCGGATTGGGACACAGCTGGAAGTTTGCTTGAGTTAACATGTTCCTATCTCCATAGGAGCAGAACACATATAGGCAGATTCATCTTGCTGCAGTTAGTGTTTTATACTGCATCTTACATAGCTAGGGGTCACTGATAGTCGATGACAGTTGATAGTTGGAGTTGGAGTATGAAGAAGAATGATGAAGATTGGGGGCAAAGAACTGAGTAAATATGAGGAGGAGAAGAAAGAGAAAGGACAATAGAGGGAACTTGAAAGAGAAGTGGAAAGAGAGGGAGACAGAGAGAGAGAGAGAGAGAGAGAGGTGGAGAGAGGGAGACCTCAGGGACACTGTGCTCTGAAGCAGCTGTTACATCAGGATTACAAATAATGATGTGCACAGGAAACAGGCCAAAGAAAAGAAAACATTCAGGTCTATGATGTAATGAACACACACACACACACACACACACACACACACACACCAACACCATCAAGTCAATGGAAAATGAAGCTACAGTGAGTTGGAGTAAGAGTGTTAACCCTCTGGACACAGTGGGTTCTTTACTGGACCAACACAGAGTTTCATGGAAGTATTCGCTCTCTCTCTCTGTTTGTCTGTCTATGTCTTCTGTGTGCAAAACTCCCTTAGTATTCCTACAGCTCTAACTATTGCACATTCTGTCTTTCACTTACACATATATTCTCTATGTATCTCTCTCTCTAGCTCGCTGTCATGCTTTTTTGTCTAGATATTTTTCGCATAACTTGCATAACTAGCATAACTTGAACTAATGCTTCTGAGTGACACTAAATCTCTCTCTCTCTCTCTCTCGCACCCTCTCTCTCTCTCACCCTCTCTCTCTCTCTCTCTCTCTCTCTCTCTCACCCTCTCTCTCTCTCTCACCCTCTCTCTCTCTCTCCCTCTCTCTCTCTCTCTCTCTCTGTCTTATTGTCTCTTTGTACCTGTGTGCTACACTAAAACTAGACATTCCAAGAAAATGACTTCACACGTACACTTAATCAGTGATGTCACCTAAAGAGTTTTTCCATCTTTTGTGTATGTGTGTGTGTGTATGTGCACCCATGTGTATGTGTGTGTGTACACATACAAGTGTTTGTGCATAAGCAAGACATTTTAAATGTAAATCTAACCATCTGAAGGGTGCGTGGTACTTATCCAGGCATGAAATCGTTTGAGTTTTTGTGAGGTTGTGGCAGTGTGTCATTCAGAATTGGCAAAAGTTGAAGTAAAATCAGAAACAGATGTACCCAGAAAAGGAGGAATTGCACAGACTCTCTCTCTCTCTCACACACACACACACACACACATATATATGTATTCTGGACATACTATTCTATAAACTGGGTTGAACAGTTATTTGTCAAAGTTCTGGAGGACTTTAACAGACTTCTGTTGCATTCTCTACAGCTGATTATGTGTCCTTGTCCTTTTACTTTACAACTGTAACTTTAGCTGTTTTAATTCACTTTTGCTTTTAACATAGCCTCATGATTTCATATAACTTTTGATTCACATTTAATTTGTGCTAAGGCAAATACAGTGTAACAGCACTGAGTCACCAACCAACCACAAAATGTCAAGATGACTTTTCTTACTTTTAAATGTGAAGAAGTTTCTGTGACTCAAAATTAACGTTGTAAGGGCCTTGTGATGTCACATTACCTCAAACAGCCTCCTTAGGCTTTCTATGGAGATTGTTGTGAGTCTTTGGCTTGTGCCTCTTATCAGCCCATCCCAGGCACACCCAATCCTGGGACTTACCTGCAGTTGACTGACCAATCAGAATGAGCAGGAGTCCAAACCATGCGGAGGAACAGCGAGCCATATCACAGACCTGCAGTCCAGCCACAACAGCCGGATCTGAAAATTAAACGCTTTTCAGTGTCGCTCGTAAAAATTAGTTCAGAAAGAAATATGTGGAGGGGCTGAGAGAGAGAGAGAGAAAGAGAGAGAGAGAGAGAAGGATAAAGGAGGGAGGAGAGAGATGTTTAGTGTCACTCAGAAGGGTTAGTGAAAGTTATATGAAGAGGTGCAATGAGAGAGAGAAAAAGTGTGAGAGAGAGCTACAGAGAGATATACAGAGAGAATAGATGTGTAAGTGGAAGACAGAAGACATAGACAAACAGAGAGAGAGAGAGAGAGAGAGAGAGAGGGAGAGAGGGCAAGCTGAATTTGCCTTAAATTGGTACCTTGTAAAACTGAGTGGAGCTAGGCCGTCTGTAGTCGTCTCTCTGCGTACGCCTCAGCCTCTTTTCTGTCCTGCTTGTGCTGACTGACTCACTCACTCTTGGTTTCACCCAGTTTCCTAATGAAAACAGTAAATGGAGAACAAAAGCTCTCTATCTAGGAGGAGGGGAGAGGAGAGAGAGGGGGCTGGGAGTGCTGACGCTGGGGTGGGACTCCTCGATCTCTAATGGAACCACAGCCAAACCAGCCAGCTTGAGGAAATATGAGGATGCAAACCCTATGTGTGTGTGTGTGTGTGTGTGTGTGTGTCTGTGTGAGGAAGTGACTCAAATAACTCTTCTTTTTGCATTACACTAAACGTTCTAAAACTCTGTTTTTCTATATGTAATTAGTCTGCTCGTTAGCAGGTATTAATCCATTAGTTATTTACTGCCTCCTTACATGCCCACGTTAACTTACTTACTATGCAGTAACTCTAAATTTCAGAATGTGAATTTGAGCTTATCCTAAGACTTAGTGCAGTGACTGCCAACAATGCTCATGCATCATCTACACACACACACACACACACACACACACACACACACACACACACACACACACACACACACACGTACAGAAAGAGGGAGAGAGAGAGAGAAGGAGATATCCTGTGTAAACACATCCGTCTCCATCAGGCTTGAAGCTCTTTGGCATGATCAGGAGCTCTCTGTCTGCCCTCCTAAGCTGCTCTAGAGAGAGAGAGAGAGAGAGAGAGAGAGAGAGAGTTAAATCCAGAGAGGGAAAAAAAGAGAGGATCTGAGGAGGGGCTACGTTTACAAGCACTATGGTGAGATAATCCTCGAGCGCAAAGCAATACAGACAAGACAAAACAGCTTTTGGAACATACGCCAATTCTTTCATCTAATTCTTAGTTTGCACAAAGGTTGGAAGTCAAGGTGAAAAGCTGCAAAGATAATCATTCTGTATCAGTCATCAGTGACCTGTAACAGAATATAGCTGGAGTTGTTTGCTGAATGCTGATTGAGTTTTTCCTCTCTTGTGCAATATAAATATTTGGTTTCCTTGTATGAGAAATCTCTGTGGTGTTTCAGATGACGAATGCTAGTGACTCCCTGCCAAATCTCACTAATTCAGAGCATACATACATAGATGTGAACAGAAAGTATCTATGCAAAGATGATCACTGCTCATGAACCTCTGTCCACAGATACACACACACACACACACACACAGATACACACAAACACTCACAGAGACCTACAAACATACACGTGCACACACACACACGTGCACATATAATTGGTCAAATTTACCTGTTGTGAAGCCATCGTATTGTTGGCAGCACTACATTTAAAGTTCAGCCAGGACAACCGTCAAATCAACCACTAAAGCCAAAACAACATTAATTTTCCACCACAGGCCGGCATTTTAAAATAGTCACTTCAAAAATGAATTTCATTACGATTCATAACACTAGAAAATATTCACGGAAATAATGATGATGTACTTTTAATGGGACCCATTTTGATTCCCTGATCTGACTGAATTTGAAATTTAACTGATCACAACACTGTAGAAAGGATGTGGTCCTCCAAATGAGGGATGCCCGGGAGATGTATCTGTCCTAATAGATCCATAAATGTACACACAGCATTTCTGTGTGTGTGTGTGTGTGTGTGTGTGAGAAAATGGGTCTACACTTCTTGTGCCCACAGATCATGGTCGATTTTGACCCCCTTGTTGAGAAACGTTTTTCATTTTGCTAAACACATTAGACCTAAGGCGTGGCTTGCTGTGGCTGTCAGCTCCAGGTTTGAGCCTTTGAAAGAGGGGCTTAGTCTGGCTGTGTGTACATGCGTGTGTCTGGAGATATCTTTGTACACATAAGCACCATTGTCATCCTCCTTCTCAGAGAGTCTTAAGTAGATCTTTCCTCACTGTAAACAACTATCACTGGATAAACTTTGCCCACCCCCCCTCCCCTCGCTTGTGAACTTTAGCCTTCTTACTCTCCCCTATGTGACCCCTGCATTCATTCATTCATTCATTTAGGGCTTTATTCATATTTACATTATGGTTGTTGGGCCTCTTATGAGTAAAACTAAGGCTAATAATTGATTACAGGCTTGGCATCACACATGTGGCATCTGAAGGTTGTTGGCTCACATTTAAACCTTGTTTGGCATGCTGACCCTGGCAAAGAATCCTCTAAGGGTGACTTTGTTTGTTCTAAAATTGTTTAAACATATAGAAATAGGATTCAATATGTGTTATAGAAAGCTTACAAAAGATCTTCCACCACTATGACAGTCTACATTGATTAGAGGACTGCACAGTCCATTTTTGCTTTAACTGAAGAAAACTGTTTTGGGAGCAGAAGAATTCCTTGGACACACATATCCAGTAACAGAATTTCTTTGGCTTGGAAGCAGTTGGCTTATATTATATAGTTTGTGCATAAATTAGATTTTTTTTTGGCAGTATCTGTTTCATAGTGAGATGCAACCTGAAGTAAAGAGGTGCATTTTCTCTTTCAAGATTGTAAGGCAATTAGATGTTAAAACACAAATATTTCCATAGTGACGTATAGGACAAAAAAGGTGGATTTTGGCTGCATGAATAAAGGGGCAACAGAAATATAACATATAATATAATATAATATAGTATAATATAATATAATATAATATAATATAATATAATATAATATAATATTTTTGATGGGTTCATTTAATTATATCCCATCATACAAGCCTCATATATGGAAAGAGTTCTAGAAATTGTGTTAGGCGGACATGTAGGTGTAAATATTCATTGAATAGCATGGAAGGTCATTAGTTTTGATAGATAGATAGATAGATAGATAGATAGATAGATAGATAGATAGATAGATAGATAGATAGATAGATAGATAGATAGACAGATAGATAGATAGATAGATAGATAGATAGATAGATAGATAGATACATAGATAGATAGATAGATAGATAGATAGATAGACAGAAAAAAGATACATACATACATACATACGTATATATATCTACATACATACGTTTTTTATTGAAAAGAAATAAATATTTATTTTAAAAAATCACATGTTAAGAATGGAACACAAACAATGCTTGAGACATGAAATCAGGCTGGATGACCGTCAGGTCCGGAGAGCTCAGAGGTGGAGGTGACTCCTGCCTGTTGATCCTAGGAGGATAAGATTGTGTCTGTGCTCAAGTCCAGCCAGCGAGGGCTGCAGAGCAATGGTCTCCCTCCATCTGTCATGATCCTCAAGCCTTCCTCCTCTGGACACTGGGCAGCAGATCATTGTTCCCCAGATAAACGTTAAATTCATCTATCCTGTTAGGATGTCTGATTAGCTCACGTCACGGGGTGGTTTAATCCAGGTCTTGGACAGGAATAGAGAAATGGGCGTGTCATAGGGAGGTGGGGAAGGGGAATGATTGGTTGACACATTCTCATGAATAATCCCTCTTTAAAAACCATCCTAGAGAGAGCCAGGGTAGCGGTGTGACACAGCAGGAGCACTCGGGGACTGTAACGCTGTCACGCACAGACTCTCGCTCCTAGGGAAAGGAGGCCTCCTACAGAGAGGATCTTGGGACAACTGAAAGTCTGACGTTTTGGCCCAGAGTCCAGGATGAATTTTGCTGCCCAACTTATTTATGCCAATTTCTTCAGTGATGGCCCGCCTCAGGGGAAAGGATTCAGCGATACCGAAGAGTATGATCCTTTTTGGCAGAGGTGGGAGATTTCAGAATCAGTATCTCTTAACCCCTCCCTCCCTGATGGCTCCTCAGAATCTGTAAGGTCTTCTACACCAGAATCTATAGCAGCTCTTGATCAGTCATTATGCTCCTCTCCTGCTCCTTTAGTGAGACCACATTCTACTTCTTCTCTCCCCTGTCCTGTTGAGCCTGGTCCTTGTTATCAGCAGACTCAGTTATCTGTGCCGACTCGACCACTTCCTCCTCCATGTGATTCTCATGTTCTTGGTGTGCAGTCCCTTCCTTGTAAGCAGACTCAATCATTTGTGCCTCCTAAAACACCTCAACCTACCCCTGCTTCTCCTGCTCCTGTTGCACTTGCTCCTTCTGGTCAGAAGACTCAGTTATTCACAACAAGCAAATCAGATCTTCCGACATCTCCACTTGCTAATTCCCAGCAATCCTCGAGACCAAGCAGTCTTGCAAAGGCACTAAGTGAGAGTCCAAAAAAACCTCAAAGGGTGTCTGTGGTAACCAAGTCTAAAATTCCTTCTGTTCTCTGTCCTGACCCACCTCCCAGAAGTCCACCTGCATCAGCACTTCCTCAGGAACCTACACATCCTCTAGATCTCCCTCCATCTCTCCCTGCATCCCCGCAACTCAAACCTTCACCTCAAGGAAGTAGGACCCTCTTACCCACCTTCCAAGTACTGGTGTACTTCCTTCTCCGTCTAGCACTGTCCTTCATTCTGCTCTTTCTCCCCAGGTAAACACAGAGAGGAAGGAAAGATAAGAGAGTGATGGATCCAAAGAAACAGAGAAAAATGGAAAATATTTTAAAAGGCAAAAAAGAAAACTGTTAGAGGGTAAGGGTGAGGTGAAAAATGAAAGTGACTAAAGGGCAGAGAAAAGTAAAGTTCATTCAGGGAAAGGAAAGAGAGCAGGGAGGGGTGGACGTGGGAATGATGGGAATGGTGCGAAAGTTCATGGCTGAGGTTATATTTATAGAGCTGAAAGACTCTGAGAAATGAAAGCAGACCTATCATGCTGGAGAACTGGCATCAAATTAATCCAACTCCACCTAGTGGTTTTGTGAGCCAGTGTTTTTTAGAACTTAGCATCAATTTCTCATTTCAGCGCTTCATAAACATCAGATATGGATCTAAATCAGAGATCTTCAAAATGTTTAATAATGTGTTGACACCGTGTCACAATGCTCCACATAGTGTAACCATTGTTGTTAAATCTTAAATTCTTCCGGTGTTTACAAAAATTTTGAAAGGTGCTAGTTGTAAGATTGGGAGTTTCATTGCTTAGCCAGGCTAAATTTTGGAAAGAATGTGAAATTCTACTACTTAGAAGTCTTTTGCTGCCTATATATAATCCTAAGTTATGACAGTCCTGTATTCTTTGGATAACGTAATATCTTGTTGATGCCATTTTTTAGTTTTTCAAATACGAGGGTAGATGGTAATGTAAAATCTGTCACCTGGCTAACAGAGAAAATTAAATGAAAAAGGAACAGTGATGGTTAGGAATAATGTGATAATGGTGTGATTATTATTATAAAAAATGATGTCCCAAAAGGACAGCGATGCAAAATGAGATGAAAGCGCAACAAAGGGCCGTGACAAGTTTGATTAATGCACTGTGGAATAAGGGATTTGGCCATTCTCGGTATTGTGTCCTATGTGACATTGACAAAATGAAGCTAGACGAACAAAGCACTTGACAGGCTAAGTGATTAATTCCAATCAAACCCATTCCAATCTGGAGGAGGATACATCCACCTTTGTTTAGGCGCGTGCTATTTGTTAGCTATTTTTATTGTCATGGGGCACACATTTTTCTTGATACGTGAACTGTATGGAATATCCCCCAAGATACAAAGACCAAGGTTGTAGCCATGGCCGATCAGACATTTTAAGGAGAAAGCTAATCAACAAAGCACATGTGCTCCCTCTCAGGTTTTAGGGACCTGGCCAAGTCCTCTGGCAGGAAGTAAAGAGGGGATCATTCTCTTTTTCCTTTCTCATCATTCATCCCTCCTCTCTGCCAGCTCAATCAATCTCTCTCTGTCTGTTAACATGCTACACTTATTGGTAATACACATGTCATGTCATTTCTTTCCCCTGTACACAAAAACTAGTACCTTGAAGATTCCCATGGGTAATGTGCGGTCCAGGGAACTTTGTGCCAGGAACTCTGAGAGACTGAGAAACTGCTTAACTTAGGCTGAACATGAGTGAATTGTCTTTGCAAGGATCTGTCCTGATCTCTCTGAACTGACTCCATCCCTGTAACTGTATTTTTTCTAACAGTGAGGAAGAGCGCATCGGATCATCCAAACAAGGCTGCCCCTCGAAAAGTGGGACGTGTCAAAAGGATGGTACTGTCAGCAATGGCAACGTGGGCCGCAGACCCACTCTCATCTGCCCAGAACGCCTAAAGGACTTTGGAGCCGAGGAGTACCTAAATGGGGACGTGAAAACCTGGGAGACCACAGTGGTGGGACCGCCAGCTAATGTTCAGCTGATGTCTCCACCTAAACCCTCCTCAAAGAGGGGCATCGAGTCCAAGTCTGCCCCCAAACCCCCTGCAGAGTACCTCCGCTTTGAGGATATCAGCGCTGCAGCCTTCAAGATCCAGTTAGGATTACAGAAGACTCCTTGCACAGTGGGTCAATTTGAAACCTGCATGGCTTTTATAACAGCCTGCCTAACAAGCAACCCCATGATCACTCCTAAATCAATATTCTGTCATAACAAACTCCTGCTGTCATATGAGAGCTTGACCCAATTCCAACAACCTATCAAAACATATAGAAAAATCCCTATTCAATTTAAACATCTAAAATCAACATCAAATGGTTGTGTGTGGCCAACTTTTGACTCCTTGGTGTCATTGAAGGCTTCAACAATTCCAAAAAAAAAATCTAAATCAATAAACAGCTTGAGTGAACTTAAAGTACATTGGGTTTCAAGAAGTTAAAGAAGCTGTGCAGTATTCGTGGTCTTAAATAAACAGGTCTTATTCTGCAGTCATTTCATGCCCTCTATATTGTGTTTACTTTTTGTTTTTCAGTACTCCAGACTATCCAAGCAGTATGGGATGGAGATCTACCTTAAGAAGGAGCACCTCCATTACACTGGCTCCGTCAAGGAGAGAGGAGTGTTTTATCTGCTCAGTACACTAAAACAGGTCATTAACTCTTCTCAGTGCACCTAACCCAGCTTGGTTTCGCAAATTTTCATACAAAAGCATATAAACATGAGTAAAGAATCTCACACTTGAAAAAAATTCTGTCTTTTCTTTATCTAGGAGTCCTCTTGGTGTATCTCGCCTTATTTTTTAGTGTCTGGAGGTTTTTTTTTACCTGTTTCTGTTGCTTCTACTTTGATGATAGTGGGTCTTAGTGCCAAGATTTGGTTAAGGAGTTTTGAGAGACTTTTCCGCTGTATGGGTGCTGCAGGAGTTAAACATAGTTGAATTGTTGAATTGTGGACAAAAGATAACACTGAACATGGAATATATCAGAAATATGATCCACGTCAGGGTGCTTCACACCTCACAGAAAAACAAACATGTTACTCAAAAAACAAACAAACAAAAAAGGCTAACGGTCCATATGATTTGTTTCTTCTTTACTGGTTATGCAACATAGGAGCAGCAGAAGAGAGGTGTGATTGTGGCGACAGACTGTAATTTCTCCATGGCAGTGGCATATCACGCAGTAGAGTTGCAGATTCCTGTCTTTGTCATCATGCCAGCCTACAGTTCTCCACCACGGCTAAGGATGTACCGTGATTACGGCGCCATGGTGATATCCTATGGAAGCACAGCACGTGATTCACAGAACCATGCACGCCACCTGGCTAAAGAGAATGGCTACCTCTGTCTGGAAGAGTAAGTCCCCCACAATCCACTAGCACTCATTATTTACTCTTATCACATTCAAGCAACAACTTGCATTTTACATCAACCAGTGTTCTGGATTTTGAAAAAAATCCAGAAACTGCTAAATACAAAACGATTCACTAAACTGATACTCTCTCAAATTCCGTAATGAGTAATATATTGGGTTCTTTTCATAGACTTTTGTATTTTTCATATTTTATGAAACGACTGGTGGCAATCCAGGATTGTCCTCAAATCCTGTACAAACCATTAAAAGTTGTACTTGATTTAGTCTTGCATATCTGAACTAATGAATGAGTTTCAGTTTCTCTCAGAAGTGAAATTACTTCATCACTGATCAATCAGCATCCAGTGGACCAACTAATGTCCATCTGTGTACCTCTCCTCCTGGCAGAGAAGACAGTGCCGTCTATCTGGCAGGACTGGGCACGGTTGGTCTGGAGATATATGAGCAGGTGCCCAAGCTGGATGCAGTCATTGTGCCCGCAGGTGGACAATGTGGTCTTGTGGCTGGCACTGCTGCTGCCATCAAGCACCTGAACCCTCGTATCTCTGTCATAGTGAGTATGTGTGAGATTGTCCAGTAATGCCTGCTTCTTATGTGTTGAAAGGGGCACCTCATAATGCAGTGTTGATCACATATTTTAACAGGATTAGACTGTTTAATAGGAAGAGACTGTTCAGTTTTGTATGTGTCTCTGTAGCTGAATTACATCATATTTACAGATCCTTAATCTGAACTGGTCCATGCAGAAATTTAAATTTAAATGAGACTGCTGAATGCAGAATCGAAATCAAATACAGCATGATTGCATAGGACTTCTTGAAGTTGTCAGAGTAACTTGACAGTCCTAAATAAAAGACCCTATTGACCCCTCTACTGTGGGTAATATGCCATTCACTGTAAGTTAATCAGAGTTCACAAAGTCCATCAAGTCTCTGCAAAAAAAAGGAGAGGTACTCAGTAAGAAAGTCTTAAACTAAAGTTGTTCCAAAGCTTTCAAAAACACTGAAAAGTTTGCCTTCTTTAAGTGCACAGGCTGTACACTATTAACATATACAGGCACCACTCTGATGTTTAGAGTTTTTTCATTGTTATTGTCATTGTAATGACTGCATCTTTAAGTTGTATTAACAACTGAACCTTAATGTGGAATATTCTCTGTCAATGATAGGGTGCAGAGCCTGAAGAGTTTCCACTCTTACTTCAGTCCCTTAAAACAGACTCTCCAATCAAGGACCTTTACTGCAGCCCTAATAAGAAACTTTATGGAGGTAATATACTCTCTCTCTCTCTCTCTCTCTCTCTCTCCCCCCCCCCCTCTCGTTCTGAGTGGGTATATGTGCATGGGTGTATAAATTTGTGTGTGTCTGTGTGTGTGTGTGTGTGTGTCTGTGTGCATGCGTGTGAGCATCATTGCATGTGTGTTTGTATGCGTGTGTGTCTTTGGTCTGTGAATTTTGGTATCTAAACAGAGATTGCTTAAACCTCTCTCTGATCACAGTAAGCTAATCATGTTGAGCTGGCCTGTTCCATGTATACCTAAACCTTCCTCTGAACTCACTCACTGCACAGATCTGGTGGAGCACTCTCTGGGAAGTCATACTTTCCAGCTGGCTAAGAAGTTGGTGGACAAAGTCGTATCCGTCAGGTACAGCATCTACTCTGAAATGCTGCCAGACTGTGAGAGGTTCAATGTCAAGCAATCTGATTTAGTTTAAAAACCCCTGGTCTCACGCATTTCTTTGAACAGATTGCCGGTTGTTTTATTTGTTTAATAATTACATGATTAAATGCAGCATCATGTTTTGCTGACTATAATATATATTAATAACTCTGCACAATGTGTATATATTGTTACACTGGACTCCTACTGCAATAATGCAAGAACAAGCTGGTTACACAAACCAAAGATACACATTTAACATTTCAAACTACAAAGCATTGTGAGACACAAGCTAATTTACATCAGTTAGTTAGTGCTGGAGTGAGATGCTTCTTAAAGAGGGGAGACCAAAACTAAAACTAAAATAAAGCTGAAATACCAGCCAAACTACACCTGATGTCAGTTATCTTCCTAATGAGAACTTATCCCCTCAGAGAGGAGGATGCCCTTGTGGCCATGCTCAGGTTTCAGGAATATGAGCGTTCCACTGTGGATACAGAGGGAGCTATGGGACTGGCGGCCATCTTAGCTGGACAGCTGCCAGAGCTGAAGGGCAAAAGGTGAGATGTGTGAAGTGAGACAGTTCTGAAGATTTCTGGGTTAATGAGATATAACATGGAAGAGGTCAATTCAGCAGCACTGTTATGACGCCATGCAAGCCAAATGGTTAATCATAAGGGTTAATAACATGTAAGTGCTAATCATAAGCCTTTGTAACTACTCCAGCGCTGATGGTGAGACTTAACAGTTAGCCAAAGCACTAATGTTAAGTCTTTTTAACAATTAGCCACAAGGCTTAGCAGTTAGCTAAGTCATAAGCCTTTATAACAATTAGACAGACACTAAACACAGATCTCAAAACCATAGCCAAAGAGGTAAGAAAATCTGAACAACAGTTTCCAAAAGTTAATGGATCAATCTGTTGCTACCTGTGTGATTATTTCAAACTGGCGACTCTGTTAGAATGTGAGGAATAAACATGTCCATTTAAACTGCAGTTAGGCACTTGGAGTTATTTTTTTTTTTACAAACATGCTGCCATTGTATTTCATGTATTCATTTTAATAATTCAAAATTTTAAAAAAATCATTTTAATAATTCAAAATAATTTGATATGTGACTATGTTTTACTCTTATGTAAGGTCTTTTAATGATCAGTGATAATTAAATTCAGTTATATGACAAAAGATATGCACTATACAAACATGTCTTGTTGACCAGGGTTGTAGTGGTGGTTAGCAGTGCTAACATGGAACTGGACCTGGTTAGACAATGTGTGGAGCGAGCACTTGTTCTGGATGATCGTGTCAGTCGTTTCAGCGTTCAGCTGGGGGACTGGCCTGGTGAAATGGCCAAGCTACTGGATATACTGGCTCGTGAAGATGTCAGGTGAGTGACAGATGGAGTCAGAGCATAATGTGAAAATACATAGCAACATCATGAGGGTATGTCATAACCAATGGAAGGTCACACTTACGAAAGAAAACGGTAAAACATCCTGCCTGACAGTTGTAATGGGTGTATGCACCTGCTTCAGTAGTTTTAAGGACAAAAATTTTGTAGTACATTGTTAAATCCAATGGATAGCTGTATTTGAAAGGCTTATGCAAACACTTTGCCTTGACTGAGTTAACATTATTAGGTTAGTGTTACCAACTTAGGTTAAATTTGAATTTGCGCAAACTTTGCATAAGTTTGTAACATATTTATTTCAGTTAGGGGCACATTTGCATGTTTCTTAGGAACTGTAACCTATAGATCTTACAGTGTAGTATCAAGGTACATACACTGAGAAGAAATGCACAGTCTGCTGATTTGTAAGGATGTAATTATAACTCCTACATTTTCACTGTCAGTCTCTTCCCACCTCAGCAGATACACTGCCAGCCTGCATAAGGCACAGGAAGCCTTCAGGCTTTTATAACCTACTAATGACAGTCCTCATTAATGGACTTGGCTTGATGTGTGTGCTATGTGTGGGCATTCTCAACCTCTGACAGTAATACTGATGTCCCAAATCTGTTCCCTGGCCCTCTTTCTCTCACATCCAATCATATCACGGACAGTCATGTTTACTCTTTCCCTGAAAAAGTATTGTTCATGCTGTGTATGCTTCACTTAATCTCAGTTTCCATTTGGTAAGATTTCCTTGAAAATGTTGGGGTTGGAAAATTAGATATGTCAGAAGCAATAATACCTCTAAAGATATCTGTGATATTGTGAGAGGGAATGTTTTGCCAATATAATATTCAAAGGATGATTTACTCACAGCTTAGCACCTCTGCCTCTTTATTCATTCACTCCAATATCTGTATTTCCCTATGGCTGAGATGTGTGTCCAGTTTGTCTGATTTGATTTATTGTTACATGATGGCTATATTTATTTTTTCTGTCCTCCTGTTCTTCCTCTTTTTCACCTGCTCCTCTCTCTGACCTTGTTTTCCTAACTCCTTCTCTCTTTTTCAGGCTATTGGATGTTTGTCACAGGAGGCAGAGTGACAGAGCTGAACTCTTCAAAGCTCAGGTGTGAAAATGATAAACTTTGGATCTCTTCCTTTCTCTCTGTAAATATGAGTTACTTAATCTATAATAAAAGGTTGTATTGTATCACAACTGTATATCTGAGAGCTGATAGGAATTGAGGTCTAATTACCTTCCTCTCTGCTCAGGTTGAATGTGTTGTGGAGACCAGAGATAAAACTCAGAACTGTCAGCTACGCAGAATGCTGTCTGACCGCTACCCGGCGCTACGCTGGCTCGACCGGTGATTTCAGCAAGGCTATTCTCTAACTGACCACACACGCAGACACCTGATGAAAACAATCATCACATACGAGTCACTGAAAGCTCTGACTGATGAACCGTATCAATGACATGAACTCATATGCTTCCAGAAATTAAGCTCCTTAAGTGAAGCCCTTACTGTTATCAGGAGAAAACTGCTGTTGTGAATTATAAGATAGAAAATAGACACAGTATAGGAATGGGGCAAAATGTTTATTCTAGCACTCAGCTTTGGGATAATCGTCTAGTGCTCTTCTGTCATTACTGTGCAAACAAAATTTTGAATGTACTAATACATCAATGAGGCCTATCAGATCTTGGATTAAGAGTGAGGCGCTGGATTTTATAAAAAAAAAAAAAAGAATGTAATGATTTTTGAGCTATTGTACATATGTCCATTTATTATGTTATGTTTGAATGTTATAGCTAGCTGTATATAAAACTGTGTTATGACAAAAAAAAATATAATTCCATTTTATCCTGGTATTTATTATTCTGCAATTCTTGTCCTTGACAAAAGTGGACTCATGACTGCCACTCCCTAGTAACAGTAACAAAAGACAAAGCATAACAAGATCTAGCTCTCATTTATCATAAAAAAAAAACATCCATAAGCACAATACATGAGGAAAAAGGGACTCTACTGAGTCATAGTTTATTTGTTGCATGTCTGAGTTTAACATACACTAGAGTTCCTGTAAAGTGCCTCTTTACGCATGTTTAAGGTGAATTTGGGGATAGAGTGGGATGTGATTCTTTTATACATACGAGAGAGTGAAAAGGGTTGACAGTTATTTAATGAAACTGTGTTACCTCACTGCTCAGTGGATGACAGTCTCTTGATTAAGGGCTGGAGACAGTGCTTGGGGACAGGCAGGCGATTAAGCAACGCTAATTCTTTAAGATCATTAGCTAAGGACATCCTGACCCCTGCATAACCGTCCACTCAAAGTCATTATCACCGCTGACTCCACAAGGGGCCAGGTTCTTTGACAGTTTTATAATGGGGTTTCATTTTACAGGTTACAGATCCTGTACTTTAAAAGGCTACTACAAAGTAAACTTAAGGTTTAGCATGTTATTGTTAATGTTCTTGTGGTGATAGTAATGTTGATTGATCAGTGCTCATGTTCTCCTGTGAGGAAACCATGAAGACTAGTTTAACATATTTCAAAAGTGAACTCACTCAATCTTCAACTGACCATCACTTTATTTCATAGAAAAATCAACAGCTTCTCTCCTGAGTTACTTTTCTCATATGAGTGTTAAAGTCACAAGAGGAAGCTGTTATTTCAGGACAAGTGATAACTTCATAACTGTCAAACCACATCACTGCATTCTAGAACGTAATATTTTTTCGACATTAAAACAAAGGAATATTCAACTCAAGAAAATTGTTATAAAATTCACAAAAATGATTTAAATCACCTCTAACTGTCGAATGCACTTAAAAATCTGAGTATGTACAAAACCAATAATACTTTCGATATACTAGCAAAGGATTTGTTCTGCACTCATCATGAGAAAAGCTATGGACTGTGGACAAGTTAAAAAGTCATGAGTCTTGGTAAAATCTACATCATAATCACTAGATTTTGCATGGAATGTTTAATGTCTAAAACAAGAATCAAGTACTCATACCATCATCTTTTTAGAATACTCCATTTTTAATCTACTCTTCAAAAGGAGCACTTTAGTCTTCAACTTGATGCACGTTCAAATAAACAAAAAGGCCTCTGTATCAGAGATTGATGGCTCTGATTAAAATCACACTGTAAAAAAAAAACATATAGTGCCCCAACAGAACTGGAATGTTACTTATTCAGTTATAAACTCAGCTCGTCCAGTCCTGAAACCAATCAAGCACTAAACTTCAAAAAGGCAGACCGAGTAGAGAGAGAGGAGCACACTTGGAATCAGCAGTGAATGCATTTATGGGAGTGACTGTCCTTATCCAGAGTGGTTAGCAGCAGAAATATGGCATTCTTCATCATCCTCATCCTCGTCATTGCTGTTTGGCCCGTTTATCAGGCTTGTATTTGAGGAGCAGACCCAGGGAGGCGAACCCAAACAGAAATGTCTGTCCAAACCAGAGAGTGCGTGCCAATGCACTCTCAATCCCTTTATCACTGCAACATATAAACCAATACACCAAAACCAATAATTAACAAAACACAACAAATATACACAAATACATACTTATAAGGAAAAATACTGAGATGACAAATGTTGCAGAACAGAGGTGTTATAGAAAAGCAAGCACTGTGGACATCTGCTGCCCCCATGTGGCAAAAGGGGTTATGTTTATTGTCATTGTACACTGTGTACTGTGTCCATTCATTCATTTTCTAAGCCACTTCTCCTAATTAGGGTCACAGGGAGTGCTGGAGCCTATCTCAGCATTCATTGGGTGAAAGACGGGGAAACACCCTGGACAGGTCGCCAATCCATCGCAGGGCAGTACTGTGTCTAGTGTTACCTAGCAGAGCAGCAAATTGTGACATGTATGTGAGTACATAGAAGTAAGCAAACTTGTTTGGCGAATGTCTTTGTATTGGAGTCGAGATGGGGCATGGGGGGAGACAGGGTTAAATCTTGAAATCTGAAAAGACCCATCGATATATCAGTGAAGGGTAATAGCATGAGGAGGCGGCTTTCCTGGAGCAGACAGACATAGAGACAGGAGGAGATTTTAAGGGACCATCTGAGAGGTCTCCTCTTGAACCTTAATTATATATAATTCCATTGGAAGTCAAATGGAATTATAGGTATTTAGTGTTTAACAAGAAGTCTAAAATGATGTGGGCCTGACCACTTTCAGTATAAATTTTAGTGCCTTAAACTGGACGACTTTCAAATTAGTGTGGTTAGGGAAATCCCGCATCTTTCTAAGGGAAGCAGCAGACTCACCCGCACATTTTCAAGGCAAGAATAGCTTCCATCATATGGACTGCCCAAGACATCCACCAGCTGGAATACACACACACACATATTAGAGCTTAGGTCTCTGATGGACCTGTTCAGAACAAAGTGTCATGGCAGTTTACCAGATCTAGGCACATGTACTAAATCTATAATACAAACTAAAAAGCAGTATATTAGTAGAGCTAAAGATTACATTGGACAAAATGAAATTGAAATTTCTTTTGGGAGATTCTATGGCTTGGCTGTCTTGTCCTTCATCATACTCTCCTTGGTAGAGACTTACCCGTAGTACATGTAATGGTAGTGGTTATCCACTAGGTACTTGGAAAGAGAACCAAGCGGACCCAAGCTCCCATAGGGGACTTCTGATGGCCAAAACACTGTCCACTGAAACATAAACATTATAATGAGATTTACAAACTCTTAATTATTTACATCAAATTAAATACCCCTACCTGCTTCTGAAACAGAAATGGAACATTGTAGTTTGTACAAGTGGCAGGTTTTGTTTGAATTCACTTCAAAGACTGTTATAGTTCAATGATTTGCTACAAGTAACATCATTATTGACCTCTCAACTCTGATGTGTTTTTAACAAGGTGCACACAGCAGAAAGGCTATTCAGCTCTCTTCCAGAGGGGCCACAGTATGTGCTAGCTTGCTATTGTTCACTGAAACAGCTTTTCAGCTTCATTATTACCACAGGGTAACTAATGCATGGGTTTCATGTTCATATTCAGCTAATTTTTTTTTTTTTTATTAAGGAACCCTTTAATTTTATATTAAGCTACTTAACAAATTGTCATATGAATGGGCTTACACCATTAGCCAAATATGGAACGTAATTAACCTTATGTAATGAATTCGTGTACTATTTCTTTAGATGCCATTTAATAAAGCATGCACAAGGGTACATCATTTGTCGATAGCAGACCAGGTGTATCGACAGACTAAAACAAGTGAAACAGGTCCACTCTCGCTCCATAGCAACAAGCAATTCATTAACGGAACTGTTCTCGGTTGACTGCAATGTCTACACACGTAAGGCTTCAGCTGTCCTGAGAAGTTGCAAAATCGCTACCCTGACTATTGTTTACTGGCATTCGACGCGTGAAATGCGGGGTGCTGGAAAAAGACTGTTTTCACGACAGCTGAATTCTTGTGTCAATGGACTTTGAATCAGTTTATCGACTATCCCTCCCCGTTTCTACACAGCCAGTCAGAGCAGGTTAGTTGCTATACAGGCATGCTACATTCACCTTTCCTCTACTTCAGGTTTATCACTAGATAAAAGTTTGTTTTTTTTTAAGTTAAATTAACAAGGACAATTTCAGCAGCAACAAGTCGACGTTTTCAATAGCAACACACCACTTATTTAATAGTAAAGTTACTTCTATTCTATTCTACTCTATTCTATTTTTTTTCTAATGTATTCAAAACTAACAGCAAATTTAAAAAAAAAAAAAAAAGTCTCGACAGAACTATGTTGTAGCAAACTGTGCTGCAAAGTTTCAGATACCCGAACCCATTTCACAGCGACATGGCATGACACGCTGGCAGTGCTACATAACAGTAACTCGTGTGCTCTGTCAATGGAAAATGCATTTTCCGTTCAGTAAGATCAACTTACTGTGAAGTATCCCATTGACAGTGTTACCGTTATTATCCAAAAGAGACTTGTTCTTCTGAAATATGCATATCCATCACTTTTAGCCATATTTCTCGGCCTGACCCCTCTATGTACGCGCGTAAGGCAGCAAAATGTGGAACGGTTGAAAAGTCGCAGTAGTCAAGGGACGAATTTCTCTCGCTTCCGTGTTTGGTCACATGGTATTCAGCTGAACCTCTCATTGGCTCGACCTTTGAGGCGAGCGGAGTATAAAACACATTGCTTATTTCTTTGAAAAGTGTAGTCCAGCAGGCTACATGTATATATCCTGTGCATGTACTTCATATTTAAAAACAGGATTTGGTTTTGAATACTATCTATCTATCTATCTATCTATCTATCTATCTATCTATCTATCATTAGGGTTTTTAGTGAAGAGAGCATATGATAGACAGATTGTTCTTTTTTTCATGACCATCTCTCCATCGTCTAATTTCTTCCTGTCTCACCGGTATATAGTATATTCCGTACTGTACAGTGTATTCTTATCATGCATTTTTATAAATGCACCACTAGGGTGTGCTACTGATTTAACTCTATGGATTTGATCTCCGCAGACCGATTATCCTCTTTCGAACCCTGTGTGATGCTCCCGTATAAAACTCATTGAAACGTGCGGGCGGTCATAACAAATCATTCTATTAAGACATATGAGCGTTATGTCTGTTAAGACATTGTCATTCTATTAAGACATATGAGCGTTATGTCTGTTAAGACGTGTCATTCCATTAGGACATATGAGCGTTATGTCTGTTAAGACATGTCATTCTATTAGGACATATGAGCGTTATGTCTGTTAAGACATGTCGTTCTATTAGGACATATGTCTTTACTTCTTCATGCCTCTCTGTATGCGTCTGTCTCATCAAATGTGTGCATCTGTGTTACACTTAGTACTTTTATATAAACTTGGCTTAATACCTTTGTGTAAATTTGGGATGGAGGAAACTTCCATGGAAAAGAAAACAACTGTATGTATATGGTATTTAGTCTTACATTAATATGAAGGTTCAGTATTTACCTGTTAAAAACTTGACTGACAGCTGAATTTGAGATAAACTGAACACATGGCGTCTCTACTTGTGAGAAAGTAAGCTAACAAGGTACCATTTAGCTGCTGCCAGTTGAGAACCAGTCTTGCAGCAGTGCAATAAGTGGCTCCATTCAGCCATGATATCCCTGTTACTACTTGCACTCTGATTCAATCCAAAGAATCATCATTGTAAGCAATACCTTGACAGGTTGTCCCATGTACACCCACATCTACACAAGCATTCAGCTCTCAGAACACTATCACCTTCCCCATGCATTACCTCCAAAATGTTTGCTCAGTCCTTATGGAACACTGTGATCTGGTCATTGCTGCGCTTTGCACTTTGTACTATCTGTCTATCTATCTGTCTATCTATCTGTCTGTCTGTCTGTGTATCTATCAATATATACATAGATAGATAGGTTCTTTATTGCCCTTTTTCAAGGAAATTTGTTGCCACAGTCTGTACAGAGCCTCACATAGACACATAGGTTACATAAATACATAAATAAGTGAGCATAAACATTTATTCTGGATACAACCACATTTATACACACACACACGTGGATATCTATCTATCTATCTATCTATCTATCTATCTATCTATCTATCTATCTATGTAATTGCTTGTTGCTTGCCATACACTCTTTGTTGACTTTTTGTGTGTGTTTGTTTACTGAATTGCAACTTTTCAGTCAGCAGTATTCCAAGAGTAAACATGAAGTGGGTTGAAATGTTTGTCTGCATGCTCTGTATTCCTTTTGTGGTAAGTTGGGATGGGCGGCATGGGCCAGTCAACATATGTTAGATGGTTTACCAAATACTTCTCCTGTTGCTTCTCCTTGGGCATTTATAGTGGGATCAGACTCTGATAATCTTTACACAGCAGCACAGAATGGCTTCAGAGGGGACAGCTGGAACAAGTGACCAGCAGATGAGAGGAGTAAGGGCCAGCACTCAGCTGTCCAGGACTGTTCCAGAATGCCTGTGTCAGAGGGTTGGGCACTGTCAGAGAGGGCCCTGATTGGTCAGTTCATTGAAAGAATTCCGTCCTAGTGCCAGCTGCGGAACACACACACAATGGTGAGATTGTGCTGCTCTTCTGTCCATGGAACAGCTGCCCCGGACCTGCCCCTCACTCCAAAGCCCTGACACAGTGTGTGTCTGACAATCAGTGACCACAATATTAAACAACACATTGCTGAATGTGGAATTCTGCTTTATGGAGAGCATTGTCATCAGTAGTATCTTTACATTACTAATTTTTACAAATATCATACCAGATACATAGGATGTGAGGTTAGTGATATTTAGCGTATATTTGTCAAAACAGTCTGAATCATTGGTCCTACTCCGTCTGCTTTTCTCATGTTTGTGTAATGTACTAGATTCTTACTGTTTAGCAAGATCGTTCAATACAGTGTTTCAATTGGCCATAATTCAGTGTTTGTTCTCAAAATGACATCATTCATCAACTGCAATACTCTACAGTGATGTTTAAATAACTGGTACCTTCCCAGAAAAAGCAGAGGAATCTGCCTGAGCTTGCGTATTAAATGGAATTAACGTTCTGCATGTCAAAACATAAACTAAAACAAAATGACACCACTAGATTTATATTTGTCAGAAAGGCAGTCAAACAGAACTAAAAGGGTTATTCTTGTTTCTGTAAGCTAGTTAGGGGGGATCTTTAACTTTTACTTTTTTTCACAGTGCATCATATGACTGGCTAATGCATCTGAACGGCAACCACCTGTCAGTTTTTACCCACAAGGCATCACACAGCTGACCTCTGTGAACACAAGGTGTGACATATGCTCAGTGCTGATTCTCTTACTTTTCCTCAACATGGAGAGGCTACGATGCAGCCCCACCCAGTACAGAACCTTCTGTTCACCCCGTTCAGATTCCAAGTGCAATGAAAATATGCAAGCAAATAACAACTGCTAAAACCAACAGTGGCTTGTCAGAGTGAGACGGCTACTTAGACAAACCCTATGATGGAAGAGTTCTGAAATACACTATGGCAAGAAAAAGTACAGCTTTCCCCGTAAGGGTGGTCAGTTTGGTTAACTTGCCAATGTTAGATGCAAAGGCCAGAGAATGTAATGAATCCAACAGAAGGACAAACAAACAAAACAGAAGAGGGGGAGCAAAAGAGAGAGAGAGAGAGCGAGAGAGAGAGAGAGAGAGAGAGAGAGAGAGGAGGGCACAGCAGTGGTTTGTACATGGATTTTCAGTCATCATTAGGTTTTTCTGTCTCATTGTTAAAAGACATTCCAGAAAACAAGAGTTTTTATTCAAAACATTTTCATCTTAGCTACTTGAGACACCATGCATGATGACTTTTCCCATGGGAGTTCTACTGGATCTCTATAAATTTCACATGAATAAATATTTACCCACTTAAAATAGCTAAAAACTGTTTTGTCTTGGAATGATGTCCACGTATATGGTATGGAGATGTATCCCACTTCATGGCCCGTCATTCCTTTCCTCTACACACCCAACAGCAAAGTACAGTTCAAAACTCCATGACATGCATTCACATCACTCCCCTCTGCATTTGTTCAAAGTGATCTGCATTTGTCCAGATACTTGACAAGATGACATAGTTGCTAACTTTTAGAAATCTATTCCACATTGCCACTATACCACAAAGTGGCAGATGAGTTTATACTGCAAAAACAGCTCACAAAAGACCCACCAGCGATATTATTTTGGGTTTAATGTTCTGATCTGACTTCCTCAAACTGGTTTAGGTCAATGATGGAGAGCGGTCCAAGATGATGTCATAAAGTATGATCTAATTCCAAGGCAAGATGATTGGATCATACATTTTCCTCTAATTTGGGGGTAATTAAATGAACAGTGCCTCTTTTCTACTAGCAGCGATTCAAAAGGGATCAGCGTGTACAGACTCTTAATCTCAATTTGAGGCCGATTCTGTGACCAGAGGCTTTCTACTGGTCATGCTGAATGAAAGAACCTCTCACTCAATGTGGTCTTACCCTCAGAGACGCCTAATGACCTCGATTGAATTGTTCTTTATTTACATTTTCTTTTGGATATATCCATTTATCATCAGAAGGGAGCTCTTTGTAAAGAAGAATCATCAGTCACTTTTATTTATTCCCTATTTTCACTTATAAGACAAATCTCGTCAGAAAAAGACGATTATAAAAAGTGAACGTACATCTGAGTGGAGGGAAAATATAAAACATTTGTTTAAGAATGTCTTAACATGACTATTTTATTTTTTCCAATGAGCTTGTCTTTTGATCTTTGCACCAAACTGCTTTGTATGTTTTATCGGAGCATTGTTACATGTGTGATCACTTATAAAAATTTTATGCCAGTGGGGAAACCTTACCAAAGAAAACCCTACAAATCTCAAAAAAAAAAAAAAAGAAAAGAAAAGAAAAGCAAAAAACAGTACCACAGCTGGTTATGGTCTAGACTCTCTGGACTCTCTAGGATCTCTCTCTCTCTCTCTCTCTCTCTCTCTCTTTTTTTTTTTTTTGAATGTAGTATGGTCCAAAAAATCTTACTATTATAGAGAATACCAAGTGCCCACTACACAGCAAAATAACAAACAGCAAAGCTGTTTCAGCCAGAGATTTATTACTTTTCAGTGTAGGAGGTTCAGGCACTCATTCCCAACTTAAGTAATCAGACTTTTGTGCTCAAGGGTTGAAATTTTACAGGAGAATGACTAATGTAACCATGTTTATGAACTTCAATGTCTATTGTAGTGCTGGACCCTTACCGATCCTTGTCCATACTTTTGTCGTATTTAGCTGGTCAAGTAATATAATTTTAATTGTAATTAACATGCTTTTAACTTTGTAACTAAATAACAGAATTAAGTGCTTTATTTCAAATGATGCTGTTACATTTATGTTGTTTCCTTTCCCTACCTGCTTTCTCTCTCTGGTGCCCTCTCACATGCTAGATAGATAGATAGAACTACTGAAACACACTCATAACAATTACTTTTGAGAGATATAGTTATAAAAACTGAAACAGTCCTCTGAGGCTTTATTGCTTTCACTTGAAACATCTGACAACAAACCAGACACACTAATGTTAGCAGAATGGCAAATGTTGACGCATGCTGAGGTGACTATTTCTGATCCTTTTACTTTCAGTGTGACAGTTGTCGGGGGGGGGGGGGGGGGTCTCTAGCAATCACACACACACACACACACACACACACCTGTCCTTTGTTATCCCAACTTGCATTAGTTTCCCACAACCCTCTGAATGTGCTCTTTGTTTCAGACTGAACCT
Source organism: Chanos chanos (assembly GCF_902362185.1). Classification (NCBI taxonomy): domain Eukaryota; kingdom Metazoa; phylum Chordata; class Actinopteri; order Gonorynchiformes; family Chanidae; genus Chanos; species Chanos chanos. The sequence continues at coordinate 35,487,831 of NC_044498.1, read as the reverse complement.
GTATGCTTTGAATGCTACAGCCTTCCCTACCCAGACTCGTGTCCTTCATGAACTGCTGTTTTTTTGGGATATCATTACACACTTGGACTTTGGTCTATGTTGAGTAAGCCCCTTGTTGTTGAGTGGACGTTTTCTCCACATCATCAAATTCTGTCCTGTTAATGTAAGCTTAAGACAACTTTATTCCTTTAGATGTCTGGAAAGTTTTAAAAAGGTGGACACACACACACACACACACACAGCCTTCTCCTTCATTATATTTTCTGAGATATTCATCAGTGCTGGAGTCAGTCCAGACTTTCTCTCTCTTTGGATATTTGTCTGCGACTCAGTGTGGTGTTAACAGAGAGTTCATCTCAGTCCCCTCACAGATGACTGATGGGTGTGCTCTGAGCACTGACCTGCCATATGTAAGATACAGACACACAGACACATACACACAGACTATGCCAGTGGGATCTTCCAGTCTGACTTCATTTGCAAAACCATTAGGTCATCCGTTGTCCGCTGATTACCCCAGATTATTTTCAGCAGACAAAAAAAAAAAAGTCAGATTGTACTGGGTTAGACTTTAGGGAAATGGGAAGAAGAACAAACAGCTGAGAGTGCTTTGTTTCTCTGCTTATTTATGTTTAATTGGTTGTTTACCTCCAAGCAAACACCTTTGGCAAAAAAAAAAAAATCACCAACACATTAAAACCATTTGAAATAGTCCCAATGCAGTTCAAACATTATTCATGAATGTGCTTTGGCCAGGATCACCCTCGACTTGCGTCACTGGATGTAGCATCCCATCCAGGTGAACTTGTTTTTCTCATTTTGTCCTGTGGATTTTCCTTCGGTGCTGTGCTGGTGTTAATCATTGGACAGAAGAGCTTTAACATAAACAAAGCCAATTACATCTGCAAAGTGCATGACGGAATATTAGAAATCTTCTGATTAGGGCCTCTAACAGGCTATAAAAGTTTGCTGTACCTAATTATAGTGTCATACCTGTTTCATAGCAAATGAAAGGAGAAACAAGTCAAGGGTTCTGTTCTTTTCTCACTTGCATGCAAAACTAGACGTCAAACGTGGACTGGACCAACAGCTGTGTCCATGCATTCAATTAAAAGCCCTTATGCTGCTAATAAATCACAGGGCTCAAAGCTACATGGTTTCATAATAAGGTCTGGAATCAACCAATCTGCTGTTACGATGACATCATGGGTCAGAGGTTAACCCCAGCCGCCCCACTGCCCCCTCCATCAACGTGATTGATATTTCTGAGCAGGAGAAAATAAGGTCCAGCCTTTTTTTTTTGGGGGGGGGGGGGTGTGCTGCAGGCCCTTGAACCTTTGATACTAAGAAAATGGCCTGTTGCCATTGGACGACCACTAGCCTGACTCCATGATGTCACGAGATGGAATGACCTCATTCTTGGCAATTTCCTGCCCGTCTGATTGCTACCTGAGACTGGTTTCCGGCCGCCCTAAGAGGAGATGATGGGGACAATACAGGTATTTGATTCAGTAACTGCTGTACAAAATCTCCCCTTGCATGCAGCACTGTTTCATTGACTGTATCAGGGCTGTTTGGAGTGAGCGAAGTCAGTGGAGCTTTATGTTAAACATCGATGACTGAGCATTCGCCTGAGCTTTGGTCCATTTATAAATGAACATATTGTTCATGTTTTGAATTTGGATCCAAAAGAGCGAAACTTGTGGAAAATGACAATTAATTTGTTGGCAAATTAAACAAAAAAAGAGCATTCCATCATTCTGTGTGATTTAGTGCACACAGATGTTTCATCTTACAGTTTAAACACTGTAGACTGTAGATTTGAGATATTTACTAATGATTACTCTAATAGAGTGGCTGCCTCAAAGACCTCAAGTCTCTCTGTATGTTTGTGGTTAAAAACACAAAGGATGTATCACAGATGGTATCATTTATGAAGCTCTGTTAAGATGTGTCAGTTTACACAAATTACTTTTCATTCTTTTCATGTTATATCCATATTTTATGCACAAAATAATGATTTCCCAACATGCCCAAATCAGTCATTTCGGTAATGATTTCGTGAGAAAATAAAGGATTGGAAAAAAACACCCTCTAATTCATTTCTGCCTTATTTTCCCTTTTTCTTTCCTTTACAAGGAGTCTGCAGTCGATCCAACGTGTTCCCTCAATGCCAGTGTCTTGGCCCTAGACTTAGCAAAGTCACCAGGGCTATGTGAATACTACTGTTGTAGAAAATGTTAAATAATCAATGCTGGTGGTCTGCCTGTTACCCAAACCCACTTACTGACTCCTGAAGCCAAGCTTGCTGACTTTGCATAGATTAACTCCGGCCTAATTGTGCTACAAGCGGGCTGCTTACTTTGGGTGACATGCCCCATCTGCTAGAGTAGCACAGCAATGTGTGGAGATTTACAGAAAGTTGTGAAAGGGTAAAAACACAGACCATATGGCAGAGTTTAGATTGTAACGTATTTACAAAGGGCTCAGGAAATGTCTTTGATTTTCACAGAGCTCGCAAATTTGTGTTTCTACTTGTCCTCCATTTGAAGAGTGATCTCATTCGTTTTAAAACATGGCAGGACATGTGTGAAGTGGAGTTTTGATGTGAGTTCGTTTTTAGTAACAAATCGCTCCTTCTGCCCCAGGGTCTTGCAGTTTCATGATCCATCCTTTCCTCCCCTCATCCCTTTAGAACTTTAGAACTGTCCACGACTAGGAGTCCAGTCCAGTACCAGTTCAATGGGAGCTGGAATCTGCAAGCTGTATGCTCAATAACTAATAAGGAGCAACACATTTTAATTGTCAATTCTTATTTAAAAAAAAAGAAAAGAGTGAGAGAGATCAAAAGCTGTTCTTTTCTGCTTCGATTCCATGCAGTATGTTTAACTATTGCTTTTTTTTAAACAAAAGCTGCAGTCTGGTGTCTGGCAGTGCCCCCAACTCCTTCTGATCCCACTTGTTTATAATGTGAATGAATAAACAATGACAAAACCCCATCCAAAAAAAAAAAAACGCCTAGGGCAATTCTACACCCTAAATTGGCGGCAAACAATGAGCTCGTTTGGGCTAAAAAGAGTGATGTCACGCTTCTCCAACCCCTTTCAGATCAATCCATATTCCAGCACAGCAGCCTTGAAGAAGAGCAAACTGTTTAAAGGTTCAATCACAGTAAAATAACTGCAATCCATAAATAATTTCAAGACAAGTTGTACAACTTCATGTAACATTGAAGTCACTCAACATAATTCATAATATATACTCATTAAACACGATTGATCGACTCACATTGTATAAACTGGTAAATACTGATTTTCACACCTGCATAATCATTCACACTGACCTTTCACCGACTCAGTGATTTAATGTGACACAATGAGAGATGGATGATGGTCATCACTTCTTGTTAATTTGTTGGTTTTCCTGTTCCCAGTAATCAGCTTATGTGTTCTCATAGGTGTCAGAACAGGCATTGAGGCAATGACTAATGAGGATGACATTTTATGGAAATGAGGTCATCTTGTATGTCCTAAACACTTCACATCTCTCTCTGATTGGACAGATAAGTCAGGTGAAATAGGACTCTGACTACAATACTCCAGGTGTGTGAAGACGTCAACAATTAGGCATGCTCTCCTATTATTCTGTGTGTATGAATGTGTGCGTGTGCGTGTGTGTGTGTGTTTGTGTGTGGCACCACACATACCTCCAGCACATTTCTGAGTATATTAAATCAATGATAAATGGATGAAGTCATAGTGTTGATGATTGCCAGAGAGAGCCAGCTTTGTCAGTTTACATTTCCAAACAGGAGAGGGGAAGGACATCTGAGACGGAAAAATATTCTGCTCAACACAGCGCATTTTTGTGGGATATAGAGTCTTTTTCAAATATGCAAATATGGCTCTTCTTGATATTGGTAAAAGAAAAAAAACCAACAACTGGTGTTTGTACTGTTAGAGCTTAGTTCTACAATACTGTGGGGGAAAACAAGCATAGACCGTCTAAAAGTTTTATTCATAATTATTATGTTTTTTGGCTATGAACATGCAGTCTGTGTTACAGTTGAGTAAAGCCATGCTACAGACAAGCACATCTTCATTCTCAATTTCACAGAGCACAAACACACTCTGTATTTTGGTCTACAGTAGGGGGGAGAGAGGAAAACTTTAACACAGGTCAGCTGTAGCACTGACATTTTCCTAAGTTGTATGCAAGCTATAGTGATAGATTTACGTTTACATGTCCACAGTCAGACCATTTATCTCTCCCATGAAAAGCTTGAAAGTCAATGTCTTACAGTTGACTTGTGTTCAGTTTTTGCTCCACTAAACCTTACATATCTTTATGGAATTACAGTTGTTTGAAATTGAACCTCCTTGACTTTCTGCACAGCATTCAATCCCACTTCTGACCTCAGGGGACTTTTTTATTTTCTATGGGCGAGAAGGACAACAAAGTACAAAAAAAATAAAAATAAAAATGAAGAGGCCCCTGAAGTTTAACCATCTCAGAACCCGCTGTGGGTGAAATCATATGGACAACAGTTACTTTAGCTAATACCATAGGAATTCAAGATACACAAGATACTTCTTGGGCAAATTTATGACTTCACTGTTTCTCTGCCAATGCGTTCCCTTACTTCTCAGTTTGCTCTTGCCTTTGTTTTTGCAAACTCTCTCTGACTCGAGCCATTCATGGCCTTGACAAGTCAAACAATCCTTCTTTTCGTCTTTGTTGTGTTAGCACTTGCTGCTGGCAGCCACCACTTAAACTGTGCTGTCAGTTCTTAGCCGTTAGACATCGTAATAAGTGGCTAAACCTGACCAAAGCTGGCTATTCACATTACTCTGTGAGAACAGGGCTTTGGCCAGGCAGTGCAAGGTATGTTATGAGACTGTATACAGTTACATTTTTCCCCTTTTATCCTTGAATTCTCTTTTTAGAGTCCAAACAAATCGGACAGTAACGGTGTGTTTAGCAAAGCAAACACTGAACGAGTTAACTAAAAGTTATGAACAGATTGCAATTCTGATAATATTCTGTTTAGAATATACTGTTCAACTGTGCTCTGAAGTTGAGGCATTTGGGGTTGGTGATAAGAAAAGTCATCTCTAACATGTAAAACCTGGAATTTTTGTTATCATTGTAAGGAACTGAACCAAAGAGGCATTCTTTGCATGTACATGAACAAAATCTGTCAGGTCTGACAAGTGTCTGTCTCAGTCTTGTTTAACTTCATGATTGTCATACTCAGTGAACACTGCTTTCTCAAGACATCCAAGCGAGTGGCACGTCAGTGCCGAGAGAACACAACAGTCATTTAGGCAACGACAGCGAAGTCCATCTGGATGTTGTACCCCTGTCCTTGATTAACTATGGTTCATAAAAAAGCATTACAATGCTGTTTATTTCAGCTTTGATTATTAGACACCCCCCCCCCCACAAGCTTCACAGTAAATCTGATGACAGCATATGGTTAAAGGGGCAGATTAAACAACATTCCCTACCCCAACCCTTACCATCACCACCATCATTCTCTTTCATGAGGTTATTCACTTATGAACTCATTACCCATGCTCCATATCGGATGCTTTTTTATTAATTGTCTATAATACGACACATCTAAAGCGACCTTCTGCCAGCCAGGCCTGGGGCAAGTTCTCTTTGGGTTTTTAATTAACATCTTGGGAGGCCATGATATCATCCATGCCAGAAACAGCTTACTTGAAAAGCATCTTCACAGACGCTGAAGCATCCCAACAGATGTAGCTGAAGAAGTCCATGGCTTTGACCACAAGGAATTGCCATTAGTTTGAACCATAAAAAACTCACTAAGAAAAGGGGTTTAAGTGTTGAAGGTAAGAAAGTCTAGGCTGGGGGAAAATGGTCTGTTCAGTCTGAGCTGCAGGCACAGACACCTGGCTGTAATCAAACATGACAGCGTCTTAGCTGTCATACACTGATGCGGGTGTCATATTCTACCATCAATGTTTAGAGTCATTTGGGATCCATTTTTAGTGGGGAGCCATCCACAGTTTTCGTCAAAAGAAGAAAGCATAATTTTTTTTACTAGATACAGATAATGTTATGCTGTATTCCTCATAAAAAAATCAAACCATGACCATTGTTTAATCAAGACCAAATCTCTAAAACTAACGCACATTCTGCACCCATTCATTAACAAACATACTCCAGGGCAGTAACATCCAGTCAGTAACATCTAGACTGTTCAACCCCCCGCAGTTCAAAAGAGTACAGTTCAAGTTCTTCTTCTGGAAAAAAAAAAAAACATGAACGTGTTGTAATTATGTGGTCTACTGAGATACCATTGTGATTTCCTAAGTTACGTTTTGCATATTTTACATGTGCTTGACTATGCTGTGAAAAGGTTAAAATAGTGTTAAAATATTTTTTGTATATGTTTTGTGTGTGTGTGTGTGTGTGTGTTGGGATAGACTGATTTGCTTCGTTTAATCACTTCAAGGAATTAACTGAAATTCAGTTTATAATTGTAAACAAGCCCCCAGACTTTACTTTATTTTTCAGTATGCTCTAATGAAACAGAACTGAGCTTGACCGGAACGTGTTTGCGGAATCCTCCCCAGTGCCGTTTCACCCCTGGAGTGTTACAGACACGATGGTTTGTCGAGTCACACATCTTCCAAAATGAGGAAACAGTATTTTCCGAGCAACCAAATTCTCAGGCCTTGCCTTCTCTCCTCCTTTCTCCTCTCCACCCTATCCGTATGTATAGAATTTATCTCTAATGTCAAGCTGCAACACATTAAAAGCCTTTTGTGAATGACTTCATCATGAAACCAGAGCTTTTTACAAGAGTCATTAACCATATCTTACCCAGGACTAACCCTGCCACATGGCACTCTGCTGAGTGAATGATCCACGGATGGATAAGACTCAGTCTGAGAACCAGTTACAGACGCAAATACAGTTACGTGTTTGTGTACAAAATCTTATAAACCTAATTTTTTTGCAGCACAAAAACAGCAAACAGTCTGCAGAGTGTTTCCCAACATCTTGCAGCTGTGTTTGAGACCATGCCAACATATTGCTGTAAAATTCAAAATGTGAGCTATGTTTACAACACTAACATTGGTACACACACAGACACACAAACACACACACACACACATATGTGCGTGAATATATATTCAAATGAACAAATATAACTAATATGCACTCTTAAAAACCTACACAGGTATACTCCTACAAACCTGCAAAAGTGTTCTTTTCAAAGCCCTTTCATCTTTTCTACCATAGAATTTCTTAAAGACATATTTATGCCAGTTGTAAAATCTCTTACAACCACTTGTAAAAACTGACATCCTGTGATGAAGAGGGGTCAAACACTAAGGACAAGGGGTATTTTAAAGAAGCTAAATGCTCGTCTTTTTCCAGTGCAACAGCTTTTACCAGGACTGTGCTGAGCCTTTCCCTGTCTGATACTGTTTTCTCTGCTGTCTTGTCTCCTCAGTGTCTCTTCATTTGACTAGTCAGCTTCACAAGTGTTCCAACAGCACTGTCATCTTAGGGGTTAAGGGTCAAAGCGGAAGCTGCCACTTGCCCCAAAAACATTTGGCTTCTGCTAACAGTCTTTCCCTTAAAGGGGCATGTGAGGGACTTAACAGTTTCATTTGGGTTTAACCCCCCTTTCAAGACAACTGTTCACTAGTCCCCTCCTTGCAGCTGTGAGATACAGAAACACACATAGAAAGACAGGAGTGTTTTCAGTTCTGAGAAGACATCAAGAATAACACATCAGTGTAAACCCTGCTCCTTCAATACTTATATTTTTCCTCTTTCTTTCTTCAACTATTTCTCTGAGTTTTTTTTTTAAACACGGGACCTTTTGGGAAGACTGCAAAGAAAGAAGTCAGAGGATCAGTCAGAAGATACAACTTGTTACTTTTCTTCTTCAGCACCAATTCTGTACATTTTTGGAGCAAGTAAAAGGGAGATTTGAGAGATATGCTGATCTATTAATCCTCCTTTTAAATATTTACATTCTGGAGGACCATCAGGACAGCGGAGGTAAGCTTGAGGAGTGGTATGTTGATTTTTCAGTCTGAGAGCATTACCTCATGTGGAGCTCTGATTGAGAGGGTCACTGAGGGGTCTTGCTGTGTCTCTGCTGTAGTCTTCTTATCTGTTCTGCCTCTCTGCTCTCATTCATAGAGGAAGTTTTGACAGCCAGACTTTACAACCTCCTCTCTCTCTTTCTCTCTCTGTCCCTCTCGCTCCCTTCCTAAGCTTTACACATTCTCTGACAGACAGTGAGAGAGAGAGAGAGAGAGCACAGTGACTTCATCCCTCATTCACGAAACCTCCTCCTCCTCCTCCCCCCTCCACCCTTTCCAGTGCCTTTTTTTCCCTCTTCCTTTTTTCTTTTTTTTTCCTCCGCAGTGTAGTCAGGCAGCATGCCAGCCGTTTTCCTCTTGCTGCGCTCCCTGGTTATCAGGCTCCTCAGTAGCAAATTAGCAGGCTCGGCAGCACAGTTCCTCAGGAGAGGCCTGAGTGCAGCCGCTTCCCAGCTCTCCACAGTGTTGCACCACATCTGGGACCGAGTCCGATCGCAAGAATCCAGAGAGGCCATTCTATCCTGCGTCCTCTGCATTCTTAACATGCACAAGAAGGTGGACAACTGAATTTTCCCTCCCTTTCATTTTTTTTTTCTTCTCCCTTACCTACTTTTGAGAGGGTGTGTGGGGAAAGACTGAGACAGAAGAAGAAAGGGAGAAGTAAGCACAGAGAGGTTTTATTAGGGCTCGTTTCAGAGTTGTTTTATTTCTGTACGTTTGGTCAAAAAAATCGACCATGTCGGAAAGCATAGTGAGGAAAATCCAGCCGTTCACCATCGGGACCAAGCTGTCGGTGCCTGCTGTGTCAAAATGCCCAGATTTCACAGAGAGCTTCCTACCCAGTCGCACACTGGATAACTGCAAGCTGAGACACAACCTTAATGACCAGGTGTCTCTCTACCTGAGTCGGACACAGGTACGTTCTAGTGATCGTCACTTTTTGCCAGAGGCAACGCGTGCGTCCCCTGCCAAATGCCACCAGGAAGAGATGGCAGAGGAAGATCGACTGAACAGAAATGCAGCCTCTCCAACAGCTGCTTCCAGATCCATCCGGAAAATCACTATCTCCAGCACCATGGACTCTACCAGATACAAACTGTCCCAAGGGTCAGAGCTCCCTAAGATGAAAATCAGCTCAAATTCAGAAAACATCAACAACAACAATAACATCAGCACCTCAAACCCAAAGCTGCCAAGGATTGTGGGAGTGAGTTGTGAGAATAAACCAAGTTCACATTTCAAGGTACACAATTTACATCTCAGTTATTTTTCTACTAATTCTACTTTATAAACTGTCCTTTTCCTTTTTCTGTTGTAAATTAAAGAGGTCACAAAAGCATTTTTATCCAAGCTGTATTAATTGAACAATATTTAATACCCATGACAGAGTTAATACATACTACACTGAGTGTCAAAATATAAAATTAATATGCTGAATCGCACAGGGAAAGCTGGAGTCATTAGTTTAAAAAGTGTACATTATTGTGGATTTTGAACTTGCTCTACGGGTTTGCTACGCACTATTTACGTGGTAACCATGTGCAGTTGCCTGGAAATAGGCTAATTCTCCCTGAAAAAATTAACTTTCTGTTAAATCGAAACAGTAAGATCTAAATCGATTTACCACAAATGGAAACGATGACTTTGCAAGACACTCTGAAGCTTACATTGCTTTTCTTTCGCCTGAACGATAAAACATGGAGTGTAGGCTATGTCAGCCAGGTACGCTACAACAGGGTACCACGCGCCAGCGGACTCATTCATCTGAACTCGGGCGTTTGACGGTTGACAGTAATTTGTTGCTGTTTGGTTATTTCATGCATTATTTTCAATGAAGAATGACTCCCTTGAGGAAAAAAACTTGATCAAAGTAGTTGGTTTAAGGTAATGTTTACGGATTCCTCATGGATGATGCGGTGCCCGGGAAGCATAAGCACGAGGTAGTCAAAACTGACGCATGTATACCGCTTATAGGAGTACACGACCAAGCGCACACGTCTGGTTAGAGGTCCTGAGCCGTTTAAATGAAAAAAGAGAAAAGAAGAAACAGGTCTGTTTCTACATGTTAAATAGTTTTCTTCTTCTAAAATATCCGAAATGCATTCTAATCAGTATGCTGCATTCGGCATTAAGAGCGGATTTATTTAACTGAATTATCCAATTTAATTTCGGTATTGCGTGCCCTGAATCTGACTCAACACACCATACATGAGTTATTAAAATAGTTTACCAAGGCAACGGAAATAAACAGAAATTTTAGGCTCTGTACCACGAATGAACTGCTTCGGAAACCATCGTACAATTTTGCATTATTCATACATTCCTCGGTGACTGTTGACATGAGGTCATTATTATGATTCAGTATTTGTTAGTGCGATTCCACATTTGATACATACACAACGAAAAGAAATTCGTCTTTAATTATAAGTGGAAGACATGACGGTGCATTTAAATGAGGCATTCGATACAAGTTCTTACGGGAACCTCTGGTCAACAAATTCATGTGACACCAGAACTTCACTTTAAAGACAGTATTGGCCTGAACTTTACTAACTCTGTTTTCAGTTAAAGTCAGCGGGTCATCAGAGAGATTTCTTAGAATGGTTATTGGCAGAAAAAGATCATTTCAGCTTATAAAAATGCATTTCAATGTAAACGTGTTTGAAACTCGCTCTATTTCCCTGGCAGGTTTTGCTTCGGAAAGACACAAACAATGAAAAACAGGTCAACCATACACATATGAGTGCATTGCCTCTCGGCAGAGACAAATACCCCTCCGTCCATCAGGTAAATATCAAATGTGAAGATTACAGTTATAGTATCTGTTACAGGTCTAAAATCATTATCTCTTATTTTTGAGACTGTTGAAAAGCACCAGAAGTGCTTTTTCCTTCCAGGTTTTTTTTCTCTGTCAGCGCAGCGAAATTTAATTTTGAGTATGAATCATTTGATGTTGATGAATTCCGCCATAGCCAGATGTACGTTATGATAATGGTCTCTTGGAATTTAGGAAGTGATGTCATCTGCTACGCGGCCAAGCCTAAACGACTTATTATTTTAAGTTTTCAGTTGGATTTTTACTGAGGAAAAACCAGTGGTGAAATTTTTAGGGTCGTTTTGGGTTAATATAAGTGGAAACCCTTAAAAAAAAAGGGTTACCCTTTGATCACGCAGAGTCTGTGGTTTGACCACCTGCGTGTGACTTGGTTGTTTAGGAGGTCAGCTTTTTAGGGTATATATTTGCAAAAGGAAGGCGTTCACTGTGGCAAATAAACGGATGGCTTTGCCTCTGCTCTAGGACCTGAATCATGAACAGCCGAATTCGGTGTTCTTGAAACCTTCAAGAGAGAAGACATATGTTTCACATGGTCAAGCTGGAATGTTTGCCTGTAAAAGATACGAAAACCTCATTTTTTCTCCACTATTTATTTATTTATTTATTTTAAAAAGGCACTAAATTGTAGTTTATTACTAGACTTATTTCTTGCCTCAGAAAATAGCTTCTGGTGATATACCACCTCGCTGACCATTTCAGCTTGCAGATGCTTGGCTCTCCATCACCATAAACATCACATAAAAGCCTCTTCAGTTTAAGCTACTAGTTTTTATTGAGCATATGCTTTTCATATGTTACACAAAAATGCTAAGCAAACTGTTAATGTCCCAAAAAATAATTGGTAAAATATTCCATTTGGGTGATATTCTGCTTGCGCCCATTGTTAGCTGGTGAGATAAATGTTTGATGAATGCACCAATAATAGGGGAAAGTGACTGAGATCACGCTGGGGATTCGGAAAATCATCACAGCCATCTGTAGCCAGGGTGTGCTATTCTCACCACCTGTATGATCACTGCTGAAAAAAAAACAGCCTGAGGAAAGTTAAATGCCGACATTTATCTGTGAAAAGATAATTATTGAAAGTGTTCTTAGGACCGTCCCTTCCTTTCTCTGTTCATCCATGCAGCCAGATGTTTCCTGACTAATGCAGGGAGTGATTGTCAGTGAAACTTTAGGAACCCTCTCTAATGTGTCCCCATAGTCACTATCATTATGGGCTTTGCTGACGGTTGGCTTTTGGTTCAGCATGGTCGGGCTGTTGGACACATGTTTGCAAAGGCTCTCTGTTGTGTAAACTGTGCAATGAAAACGGACAGTTTAACATTCTCTCCTACTGAGGTGATTATGGGCCTGTCTGGCGGCTCTCCTGATTTGCTGCTGTGTTGCACAGCTCCAATCAGTGACAAGATCTATCCTAAACCACACCTCCACAGGGTGAGAGGAGTAATTAGTTCCACCCCAGTGCAGCTATTTTTCCATCTGGCATGTTTTATGATTTGTAGATGTTCAAAGCGTATTATTAAATACCACACCTCTTGTGAAATTTGCATCTCAGAAATAATCACAGAACAACACTGAGCTGTGAGCCGTTTCTGTCTTTTTATCCTCAATTCACGCAATGAAATCTTGTCTTTTATCACTGAACACATGCTGTTGATCTGTTACCCAAGTTATACACGATTTATTTTTAGGTATACCCTGAGTGAGTATACAAACAAAACAAAACACAACAAAAACATTTCATTTTTCTGCGTTACATTACTTTTTGTAATGTTCTCCAAATGCCACATTTAAGGGGCACTCACAATGTTTAGAGCGAATATGTTACAGGGTGACAGGCTGTGTGAGGTGAAGGAGTTTTGTAATTTTCCTATGCCGTTGTCCTACATTGTGATGCTGTTATGTATTCTCCCTTTTTTGCCTTGCAGAACTCCAAGGCAATTTAAGTTGGTTGTTTTAGGCCCATTCCACTTGCACAAAGTGTAATGTGTGTATGATATGTGTGTATGTGAGTGTTACGTGTGAGTGTGTGTGTGTGTGTATGTGTGTCTTTGTGTGTGTGTGTGTGTGTGTGTGTGTGTGTGTGTGTGGTTTGATTTGTCATGTACTCCTCCCTCAAATATCAATGATGCAGAAGATTTACTGTTCCATGCTGGCTCCATTTCACCTCACTCATCAATGACATCATCACTGTGTGTGGTTTGCGGTTTTTACTTCTGCTTCTTCCTCTTCAGGAGTGCCAGTGTTCCTCAATGACCTTCTTTTTCTTGTATGATTTTGTTTTTGTTTATTTGCGTGTCCCTCAAGGTCTGATGTCAGTAAATAACGTCATCTTTAAAATTGCTCATCACTATATCCCACACAAGTATACGTGGATCAGTTTGATATGTTCCACTGAGTCTGTTCTGGTTTTATTTTAATACTTTTGGGAGACAGCTAACATCTCTGCCTCTTTTTTGTCTCATAGACTCCTGTGTTCAAAGCCTGTTCACCCAAAAGAGACCTGCTCAAGGGAAACAGCTCGCCGTGTGAACCTAAAGATGTGCCTAAGGGATCAAACATTACATCAGCCGACTCTGACCTTTGCTTCACCCAACAAAGTGCCGTCTTCAACCGTGAGATTTCTCAGGTATGATTACACTGCACTGTGCTGTTTGTGCAGGCTCTGCCTCGGCACCTGAGGCTCTGTAACGTCACGTCGGAAGTGGAAGAAAAGGTTGAAGCTGATTTTGGTTTTGTTATGATTCATTTTCATTTTTTATTTGTCTAATTTTTTTATACTGTTTAGAAAAAATATTTGTTAGTTCCTCACCTTGGGGAACAAATACCATCAGCTGTGAGTAGATGTTTACCCGGTGTGTGGTATTTGCTTAATTAGATGTTCCATAATATTTATTCTGCAAACGAAACAGGAGGATAGGGCAGGACCTCTGATAAAATTTACGGTTGAAACGTGGCCAAACTTGGCTTGTATTGGCTATTGTCTTTGGCACGGGGGGTTATTCAGGTTCACCTACATAATGTGGAAAAATAAATGTGGAAAACTGATTTACAAAAATTTTCATAACAAAAAGAAGGGGCTGATATGAACATGGAAACAGGCAGTCCCTGTCCTTTGACCTTGTGGAGAAGGTCCAGACCTCTCTCTGTTGTGTTCTCTGCATCCAGAGAATAAGAACAGGCAGCCTGTTGGAAGGGAGGGAGGAGGGGGGGGGGTAGTGGGAGGGGAAGGGGAGCAGCCACAAGACGAGCAATTATTTTGGGATGAGATCATTTTTTGGCTCGGCCTGTTCACGCCTCTGGCCTGCAGAGACGAACCCAAGCAGCACAAGCCTTTGCCTTATCTCTTCGCCGTGCC
>NC_044498.1:34718535-34723535 GCF_902362185.1 Chanos chanos | reverse complement strand
TGTGTTATTGAGTATGATTTGTGACACCAATAAAAGCACCCCCCACCCACCCCTCCCTTACGACTGGGATGCTTTCTGTGATAGACAACTCCATATCTCTCTTTCCTCTTTTCATCTTGTGCACACTTTCCATCTTCCTCTTCTTGCTCTCACCTCCCCTGCTTCATCCATTTTGACAGATAATTCTCTCTCTCTCTGTCTCCCACACAAGCATACATACACATACACACACACATACACACACACACACACACACACACACACACACACACACACACACACATCAAATAACTCACTCACTCACTCCTCTCTTTGTGTATCTCTCCACAGGGCCACTTCTCGCTGTAGTGGCTTGGAGTTTGAGTAAATGGAGCAATGATTAGAGTTGAAAGATGAGTAATGATTATTCTTACACACTTGGCCTCACCATGTTGAGATGATGAGATTTGATTCCCTGTACATGGTCAGTTATATCATCTGAATGGAGTGGCTGCCATATGTGCTCCCAGAGGGAGCCGAGACATCATTGAACAAAGTCCTTCTCTGACTGGCTACATCCCCAGCCCTGCCTACTTCAAGCACACCGACAGGAATAAAGCAACCAATCAGCACTGTCCTGTTTACATAAATCATGTCAAAACAAAGTCGTTTGATTCAAATCATTAGGCCATCATGATGACCATAATGGTTTGGTATACAACAATTTTGTTATTGGCTTGATTTCAATTAGAGGGAAGATTACAGTAATGACCAAAAAAAAAAAAAAGAAAGAAAAAAAAGAAAAAGAGAAAAAAAAAAAAAAAAAACATTATGTCCTGAGAAAATAATCAGATCTCAGCTTTTTAGAATGCTTCAATTACCCAGTTTGTCAATATTTACAATCATCAAATAGCTCCATCATCTCCTCTTCTTGCTCAGATAATGTCCATGTAATAAATGCCACAGAGAACCTTACTACTCTAATGGTTTTGGGGAGTACCATTACTGTCTGTAATCTGCTCTCTGGGCCCATTATTGGTGTGGGTATGAGCAGTTTCACATGAATCCGTATGCATCTCGTCTCCACGTCTGGTCTGCTCCCCCGCCCATGTCTCATCTGTGCGGCGCTAACAATGTGGTGGAAATAAAGGAGGTCAATGAAGCTAATGTAGCCTAGCGTCAGCCTCCCAGCTCATTCTGCCTCTGTTCTCTCTTTAATGCTGTACCATTAGCCTGCTATTACTCAACTATTATGCCAAAGAGAGAGCGACAGAGAGAGAGAGACAGAGAGAGTGTGTGTGTGTGTTACAAAATGTTTAGCTTGATTCCCCTCCAATTCACACATATTGATAAGATCTCCACCAGTCCACCATAACAGTTCTAAAGGAGACACTGCACTCTGACAGACAAAAAGTCAAAATGAAGGACACAAGCAACAACATCTGACTCTCCAACAGATGAGAAAAGAACATCAAAAAGAAAGAAAGAAAGAAAGAAAGAAAGAAAGAAAGAAAGAAAGAAAGAAAGAAAGAAAGAAAAGAACACTGGAGTTGAAAAAGACATGAAAAAAAAAAAATAAAGTTGCTGATGAGAAATTGAAAATGAATGTCACCCCCCCCGCCCCCCCCCCCCCACCCCCTGAAATATGGAGAAAAATGACAGCATATCCTCCCACACCCCTTCCTGCCTTCTAGATCTACTTGTGTTTTTACTTCCTTGCCTAAAATCACAGCTTGAGTGAGAAAGACACAAAAAAACACAGTCCCAGGGGACTCAGCAGCTCAAAGATATACGTAACTCTCTGGCGACAGGCTGAGGCAAGCGATGGCAGATCACTGCAAAGACTGATGGGTGGATCGTGTAGGTGTTCGCTTCACACTCCTTCTCATTAAAAAGGCTAGAATTCAGAGATGAGCTGGCGGAAAAAAGGAGGTGTGTGTGTATGTGTGTGTGTGCGCGCGTGTGTGTGTGCAGATATGCGTTCTCATGAGACAGAGGAAAGTGCTGAGAACTGCCAGTCCTCTGTCCTCATCTCTCTTGCTCTGTAACTTTTTTTTCTGCTCTGTTTCGTTTCCTTTTGGCCTTTAATGCGCTTTTTTGATACTCTGAGTTAGCGTCAAGATGCAAAGTGAGTAGGAAGTGAGTAGGAGAACAGAGATCTCTATGAAGATACAATTTTTTTATTCTCCCTCTCTATCGGTTACATAAAGAATCTTAAAATAGCTGTGCAGATACACGGGCAATAAACAGGTATTGCACTTGCTATTCCATTTTATTTCTTTTTTTTTTTCCTTACAATGGTTTCATCAGTAGTGCTAAGGAAACATCCAGAAACTTGGAACAAATGACCCCGCCTAGCTCTGTGGCTTTCTTTTGACCTACCATGTGAGAGGCTCATTTCATACAGCTGAGCATTTCTCTGTCTATCTATATTTCTAATACACACACACACACACACACACACACACACACACACACACATATATATATATATATATATATATATATATATATATATATATATATATATATATATATATATATAAATATACACACACACACACACGAGTGATTTTTGAGAATGGACTGGCTCTGTTACCATGGTGACAGTGATGACAGTGATAAGGGGTGAGACAATGAAGTGAATGAGGACCATCATGCAGCCATGATACAGATGGAGAAGACACATAGCGCTAAAACACATTATACACATCATTTTTCACCATTAAAACTCAAACACTGCTCCCATTTGCTTTTAACTTGAGCAATTCACCATAATAAAACGAAAACTTATTCAAATGTCTTTCAATCGCCAAAAAATATATAATCAGTTGCACTCAAGTGCCATTCTAAAAATATCTAAAAAGAGATGCATAGCCACAGTTGCCAGGGAAGAGCCAAGTTAGACATTAGCCTTATACCCAGAACGCAGTGGAAGAACAAATAAAGTGATATGAGCTTACACAAGGGATGTGACACAGTGGGAATTGCGTGCCAGTTATGCCGGGCAGTTCAGGTGTTGCTCATGCTGGTTAGGTTGTGTGTGTGTGTGTGTGTGTTTACTGGGGTAGGATGGGAAACATCCGAGGGTGGAAGTTAAGCTGTGTTAGTGTGTAATGCTGGGCAGGTGTTTTAATGGGCATGTGGAGGATAGCGTGCAATAAACTTTTCCCAGGAGAACTACAGAATTCCCCCAGCTCTCTGCGCTCTGCTCGTCACAACTGAGGCTCAGAAAAGAGCTCACAAACATGTACACACACACACACACACACACACATACACACATATACATACACAGACATGTACAAGACTTAAACTTGCTAGGTGCGTGCCTCCAGCATATGTGCTTGCGTGAAAGTCCTCTTCAGGAGCAAAAAGATGTTAAAGAAGCATTCAAAGCTGTGTTCAATCAGGGAACATCTCTGTTATTATCAGACCAACGGGAGTTTCACTGTGCTGGGGAAGTCATTATTTTCTCACATTCTGGAATGCATTAATTTTACAGAAGTGCTGCTATAGCAGGAAACAGAGAGAGAGAGAGAAAGAGAGAGAGAGAGAGAGAGAGAGAGAGTATTCTTTTTTTTTTTTTTTTTGAAGAGATGCTCACAATTAGTTGTGTGAATGCTGTGCTAGCCGTGCAAAGAGATGGAACCGCAGCTCAAAACAAGCGAGACAGGCCCCTGGAGGCCAGTGAGAGGGATGAGGCAAAGACAGAGAGAGAGAGAGAGAGAGAGAGCGAGAGAAAGAGAGAGAGAGAGAGAGAGAGAAAGAGAGAGAGAAAGAGAGGGGGGGGGGGGGGGAGTCACTAGAGAAAACTGCACACTTCGGCAATGCTTTCCCAGCTCAAAATAAAACGCCTGCTTGTCAACTCCGCACACACATACTTCAACTAAATGCCCGAAGAGAGAGAACGTTCGTATTTTACAGTCACCTCAGCTGTCACGACACAAACTGGTCTAGCATTTTTTCTACTTCTACTTCATCTCTGTTAGCCAATACCAAGGTCCAGAACAGTACAATGCTTTGTGTTTCATTTAATTAGCCTGAAAACTTTACACTGCCACACATTGTTCAGTATCCAGAACACACAGTTAACGAGGTAAAGTCTTTAGAGACACTGGCAGAGTATATAGAACAGGCATGACACGGTTTTACATAGCGTCCCTGAGCTTTACATATGTAACTCCCTGCTTCACACAATTTGCTTGAGTTTGACTTTTAGACACAATGCAGTTGATTACATGCTATTATTTATTCATCCCCTGTCGCCTAGCGGTCAGGACCAGAGAGAAAAGGATTGTGGTGTATAGATTCCCAAATAAACTAAAATAACAAAGGCATTCCCTCTACTAGATCCCAGACTGGCTGTAAAAAAAAAAAAAAAAAAAAAGGGAGCTATGTAAGACTAATGGAGGCCCTTGATGGATTATCTCATATCATTGTTTTCATGACAATCCACGGAGCCAGCTGCGCTAATGAGCAATAAAGAGGTATAAGATAGACACGTAATGTCTTTAAGGTATGTTTAAATCATTTTCTTTAAGGTCTATCTGGAAGACGGCCCTCCTTTCCGTGTACAGTATAATTTGAAATCTTGTCCTTCAAGCCCCACTGGCTCTCCTGTCAGTCATGAAATGAGGAGTAGAAGCTTAGAGGTGAATGTCAGAACAGGAAAGGGAGACGACCTGCTCGAATCTGCTCCAACACCATCTCCACAATCCTCCTGCCTCATGTCCAGAGCTCTGCTGACTGAAGAGGAACCAAGAACGAGGAATGGCGTGAAATTTGAAATATGTCTCAGTGCACAATATGAAAAGATGCTCTCAAATCTAATTTTCACACATGAAAAAAGAAGCCATTGTGATATAATGTGTGATCAATAATGACAGAGTGGCGGGGGGGGGGGGGGGGGGGTCAAATCAGTTCAGATTGGCTGAATGTACATAGGGCTTAGAATAAAAAAAAAAAAAAAAACATGATCACTGTCCTTAATTTATGCAAATCTACTGCGTAAAATCAAA